>NW_011094664.1:0-1627 GCF_000146605.3 Meleagris gallopavo | reverse complement strand
GAAGGGCATTGACAAAGCCACACAGAAAGCTATGCTCGTACAAAAAGAAAAAGGGGGAATCGTTGGGGAATGGCTGCAAGAACAGGGTGGCCATGAGAATATGTACAAGCATAGCTGGCATGGTGGCACAGAGTGTATACCCATGGGAAAACACTAGGAGTCATCCAGGGGTCACAATGTCCCAGAGGCAGAGCGTAAACAGCTCAAGGCGGACCCACACCTGCAATCTGTACATTGTAGATAGGAGGAAGCTGGCAAGTAAACTGGCTTTGCAACACAAGGATGAATGAGCATTGGTTAAGGCTAAACAGCCCACCTAGCAACCAACGTTGTGCACCAATAGTAAGCGAACACATGTGCATCGGGGACCTATAGAAACCCTGTGTGAACAATAATAAAGTGAAGCTTGATCACTCATATTGAGTACTGTCGTGCTTCCCCACTTGAGAACAATCTAATTAGGATACTATCCACGGCAAAGTATAACACATGCAAATTGATTCTTCATTTTTGATTTTGGAGAATTGACATTAGTAAAGGTTATCATTGCAAGGTGACCATTAAAGACCAGGACAGGGCATCTCTACTCTCATCTACTTGGTAAAAATCACATCCAGGCCAGGCAACTGCTGACCCCAAACCTCAATATTCTTACTTAACAATATGCAGCAAGCCAAAGTTAAGGAAGTTGGATTTTTATATTTTATTTATCTGTGGCAAAGCTGACGCACAGGCAGCTCACCAGCTTTAACAACTACTGTCACTCGGATGCTTGTGGTGGGGTAGGTGTCAGGGCTCCCTACCCAGGACCTCTAAGCAGAAGCAGTCAGTATCTGCTGCAATATCTGCTTGTTTTGCTCAGCCAAACGGAAACAAACTGCTCCTGTAAGCATACATATTTGCTTTCCGTTTGGAGGGGAACCTCAAAAGAATATACAATGAGAAATGAAATAATCAAGAGGGCCACAAAAGCAGGAAGAAATGAAGCTTTATCATTCTCCAGTGGTTCTGCTGCTCATACACTACAGGAATTAAGAAAAAGAAGAGAGGGGAGGGGAGGGGAGATGAGGAAGAGGAGAAAAGAGATGAGAAACCCAACAATGAGCAGTTCTCCATGGCAGTACCTGCAGGTGAAAAGCAGGGCAGAGTAACCCTGCCTGGCCACAGGACCAAGAGCCACCAGGACAGCATTCTACAGCGAAGGGATGGCATTTCTACAGACCTCTTTGCAGACCACAACTCCATCTTGTTTCTCCATACATGTGCTGCCAATGCACAGCACTGAAATCATACATGTATTTGTATCACATTTCTTCCGCTATTTCTTTTAACCTAGATTAGAACCTTCAGCCCAGCAACCCAGTAACAGAAATTTGGAGATGGTACAGTCTTCTCTCCATCAGCTATCCTACATCCCAGGGTGGTGACAGTGCCCACGGAAGTGTGAATGTCCCATCCCTGGAGGTGCCTATGACCATGCAAGGGGCCTTGGGTGGCCTGAGGTAGGGGTACACCAGCCCACAGCAAGGGGTGTGGTTGGGGAGGCTTTATGGTCCCTTCCAACCCAACCACTCCATGGTTCTGTGACCTTCAAGGTCCCTTCCAACCCTACATTCTACGATTCTAT
>NW_011094663.1:0-820 GCF_000146605.3 Meleagris gallopavo | reverse complement strand
TATATATATATATATACATTGCATTCTAATATAAGTAAATTTTCTGAAGTTTTAGATGTGATGATAATTCCTAGCATTTCTTCCTCCATATGTAAATCTTATTCCCTGGATGAATCATGCATCATACGGAATTCATGAGGAAGCAATGAGGACTCTTCTCAGACTGTGAAATGCCTTAGAAAGTCTATGTATATTCTTATATGTACTTTTACTCTTTCTGTAACTTGCTTTGCTAGTAGGATTAGATCCTTACTGCATAACTGTTTAATTCTAAACCCCTCTAAAGAACGTCTCTTAATTTGCAGACCTCATGCACACAACTGGAGCCCTTATTCCGTAGCTCAGGCTATCTTTTAACAGAAAGGAATCAGACCATTCCATTCTTTCACATTGCTAAGTTTTTCACAAGCTATTCAGTGTTATCAAAGATTAGGAGATCAGTTCAAAAAGGATGCAATTTGTCATTCCTGATGGTTTTAGCTTTGTCTTTACTTCTTGCTCAATTGTTTAGACTTTCAGCTAGCTGGAATGCATTTCTTACTCACTGTTTGGAGACCAGATATTACTATGGAACCATGCATGATCTAGAAACAACTGTCTACCAAATAAAATCCACCTCCAGTATGATATGGGCAGAAAAATACATGCTGTATGTTTTACTTACGTGAACATAGTGGCAGTGTTCTAAAATTACATTTTCTGACACAAAGCCTCTCTGGTTAGATAATTAGGTCTTTGCTTGTAACTAAATTTATCTTATGTTGTTTTGTAATGAAAAGAGCAAGAGAGAGGCTTAAGAAATTCCCCATGGAGATCTTTT
>NW_011094662.1:0-1589 GCF_000146605.3 Meleagris gallopavo | reverse complement strand
CAGCCACAACCTGCTTCCTGCCCTATTTTCCTTTTAACACAAGGTGCAGTAATTTTATCCCATGACCCTTTTGGCTTGGGCCACATAGTGGTTTAGTGGGGATCAGGTTCTCTTTTTTTTGCTTAAAGAAGGGTTGTGATGCTCAATGGAACACATCTTGACAGCTTGTATCAGTTTTCTGCTATATCCCTTACATCTGTATGTGGTCGCTTCAAAGGATGGATGGAGGCTTCAAGGGATGAATGGAGTGTAACGAGTCCATTAATAATATACATTGTGTTGAGAACACTGCTGTCTAATTCAGCTCCCAGACGTTGCACTGAGGTCTCGGTGTTGAGTTGCTCAGAGTTTTCAATAGTCAGATTTGCTGCTCCAGTCTTTTGGGTCTGGAGTTTGCCTTTGCTGAGCAACTGAACCTCAGGAGGTCAACCATGAGCCAGTTCTGGGCCCCATGGTTTAAGAAGAGACAGGGACAGACTGGAAAGAGTCCAATGGAAGGTTATGAAGATGCTGTAGGACTTGGAACATCTCCCTTATAAGAGGATGAGAGCCTGGAGCAGAGGAGGCTCAGTGGATCCTATCCATAGCCATAAATCCCTGTAGGGTGCTGCAAAGTGGATGGAGCCAGTGGTGCCCAGCACCAGGCAAGAGGGACTGAGATGAATTAGAATCCAAGAGCTTGCTGTGCCCATCAGGAAGCACTGCTGTGACAGAATGTTGGTATCAGTGGCTGAGAATTGTGGAGTTTCCTTGAAGTTCTTCAATAATCCCACGGCTACAATGTTTGGGAATTTGCTCCTGGTGTCCCTGTTTGAGCAGAGATTGGACCAGATGACATCAAGAGGTGCCTTCCAATCTCAACAGCCATTGGGTGAGCTAACATTTATATAGGGAACCTTAATGCACTCACCATGAATGCCTGATACCAAAGCAGTGTGAAGACTCTCATGGATTGAAGAGGTGGTAATAGATTATCAACAGGCCATTCCAAGGAACTTGAGATCTGATGGCTGATTCCACGGGCTCTCCTCTGTGGCCATGGAGAGGTGGTGATGGGATGGAGCATGCTGCTTTCTCACTGTCTTATCTATTTAATGTTATTCTTTGTTATAGGGTTGTTGTAAGAACTCGAGGCAGTCTCTTCTCAGGAGTACTGTGGACAAAGCTTAATAGCAAAAAGTCTTTTCTTCTCTCTGAAAGTGATGATACAGTGCCTTACAATCCTAGCAGCAGCGCAGTGCTCTTGGCTGTTTTTTTAAGTGGGGCTTAACAACAATCAGACTTTGTTGTAGTTTTTTTTTTTCCCATGAACAAGCGCTTCAAAGATCTAAAAATGGAGAAAGAAAAAACACACAAAAAGAGCCACCACCATAAATACAACATCTCTTATCCAGACTTTTGCTGGGAATGGGTGCAAGTCTTTTCAGTGTGGGGCTCAGTTTTTGACTATGCAATTCCAAAGCTCAGCAAAAAGGATTTAAAAATACCTCTCTATTACAAACCTAAACAGGATTAGAGAAGAACACACACAGCTCAGAAAGGCACATGATTTATTCTTTGACATTTTTATCTATTCCATGCAATGTTTC
>NW_011094661.1:0-1939 GCF_000146605.3 Meleagris gallopavo | reverse complement strand
AAAACTCTTTTTAGAAATTCTGTCCTGTTTTTGTGCTTTTTTTTTTAATGTTGTTGGTGTTCTTTTTAGTATTTCAAGTGGCAAAACTTAACCCAAGCCGATACATCTTTTCAAGTTATAAAAATGCACTTGCTTGTTTTAGTTGCTTGCTATTCATTTTCTGTGGAAATTGGAATTTTAAAGTTTTTGATTTAAATAGAAGCATTTAAAGGCAGTGTAATTTGCAAACATCTCCAGTAGCCAAGTTAGAACTTGGAAAGAATTGCAAGCTATGAAGAAAATTCCAATTTTTCTCACTCCTTATCATGTTGTCACATTCTGTATTCTCAGTGCAAATTGAAAATCATTATGCAGCCTTTATGATTCAGCCACTATTTTCTCAGGAAATATAGTGCCATCATTTTAACAGCAAAGATGTATTCTGTACTATTTATTTATTTATTTATTTATTTATTTATTTATTTATCTATTTATTTATTTATTTTGGATGCTGACACTGTTTAGCTCTTTTAGATATAATAAGCTGTTGTTTCTGCTTCTTCTGCCACTGAGTATTCTCACCATCTGAGATGTGTTTCTGGAATTGCCTCAGGCTCTGTGATGAGTCCAAATTTTTTTTCCACTGTGTGGAAATTTTGTCAATCTGTAGGAAATATCCTTCCCTTAAATGGCTGAGGATACAGCAGAAAGTGATGAGCATTTCACTTTATGTAACTCTAGCTGGTACTACTAACAGTGGCACTCTATTTCCACTCTCCCAAAGGAGAGTGGAGTCAAGTGCAAGTCAATAATGCTGGAGACAGCACTTATGCTTTGATGAGTGGCATGTCCCCTTGCTTTGTCACTGAATCCTTGTGGACTCATTACTTCACTGGGCCAGCTGGGCATAAGATGGAGAATCCTGCAGGACTTACCACATTCCACTGTACTGAAAAAAAATTACATCCTCCAAGACCTTGTACAAACTGTGCATGGAAGCTGCTGCAGCTTTCTCTGTGGGAGTGGGCTCTCTGGCACTGCTAAGCACAGCCTGACTCCACTCACATCTGCCTATGGTTAGCAATGCCAGACGTCAAGCTCTGTGAGGTCTTCTCAATCACTGTAGTTGCTAAATTGTCTGACCACAGAACCAAAAAAAAAACATACACAAAAACAAAAAACAAAGATCAGCCTGCTTTGCTTCCTGCTTGTCCCTCCTTGTTTGTAAAGTGTCAGACCACAACTTGCTTCTTTCCCCATACATCCAATCTTCTGGCATAGAGCATGCCTCGTTTCAAACCTAGTTTAGCCTTTTAAAAACACTGTTTCCAGGATCCCATTTTTTTCCTCAACATGGTTCATAATCTCAGGATTATACATTACACACATTATACAGAGGCTAGGATCCTAGAATGAATAATAATTCCTATATTAACAGCAAGAATCAAAGTTACTGTCAATACTAATTTTCTTTTCAAATTTCATTTCATTTAATATGCTGAGCTTGGTGTAATATGCATCAATTTTAGATTCTACTTTTTTTAAAAAAGATAAGAAAAATATAGAGGGACAGCACAGCCACCTGGGTGTTAAAGCCAACCCTTGCCACCAGTCTCAAACTCTTTCTTACTTCAATAATTACTACACTAAAAAATCCTGTCTTTACAGGATTTTACATACAGTTCTGTGTATGTTCCTAGTAATAGTTTTGACACCAGTAAATGAATTCCAATCTATGGCAAGTAGTTCTCCACTTTCTTTTCTGTCCAGCATACAGCGTAACAAACACGATGGGATGTTCAGTCTCCTTGAAGCTGATGTTGATGAATTTTATGTTTTTGGGAGGAGACATATGAAAGGCTTGATTAATACCTGGAAATGCAGAAGAGTGTTTGCGTTGCAAAGCCAGAGTCACAACCACATATAGAGAGGATTAGATTGCATTGTTTCCCTTGCAGAT
>NW_011094660.1:0-533 GCF_000146605.3 Meleagris gallopavo | reverse complement strand
CACGTCCATCCTGTCCCCACGTCCGTCCTGTCCCCACCATTGTCCCCATGTCCATCCTGTCCCCATGTCCGTCCTGTCCCCACCATTGTCCCCACGTCCATCCTGTCCCCACATCCGTCCTGTCCCCACCATTTTCCCCATGTCCATCCTGTCCCCATGTCCATCCTGTCCCCACATCCATCCTGTCCCCACCATTGTCCCCACATCCATCCTGTCCCCATGTCCATCCTGTCCCCACATCCATCCTGTCCCCACGTCCATCCTGTCCCCACATCCATCCTGTCCCCACCATTGTCCCCACATCCATCCTGTCCCCGTGTCCATCCTGTCCCCACCTCCGTCCTGTCCCCACCCTTGTCCCCACGTTCATCCTGTCCCCGCGTCCGTCCTGTCCCCACCATTGTCCCCACGTCCATCCTGTCCCCACGTCCGTCCTGTCCCCACCATTGTCCCCATGTCCATCCTGTCCCCACCATTGTCCCCATGTCCATCCTGTCCCCATGTCCGTCCTGTCCCCACCATTGTCCCCACGT
>NW_011094659.1:0-377 GCF_000146605.3 Meleagris gallopavo | reverse complement strand
GGTGAACCTGATGAGGTTCAACAGAGCAAAGTACAGAGTTTTGCACTTGGGCCGGAGGAATCCCAGGCATCCATACAGACTGGAAGGAGCGGTCCTTGAGAGCAGCCCTGTGGAGAAGGACCTGGGGATCTTGACAGATGAAAAAACGTGAGCCAGCAATGTGCCCTTGTGGCTCGGAAGGCAAGTGGTATCCTGGGCTCCATCAAAAGAAGGGCATGCAGCAGGGACAGGGAGGTGATTGTCCCCCTCTACACTGCTCTTGTGAGGACCCATCTGAAGTACTGTGTCCAAGTCTGGAGCCCCCAGTACAAAAAAGATAGGGAGCTGTTGGAGAGGGTCCAGAGGAGGGCAACAAAGATGTTCAGGGGACTGGAGCA
>NW_011094658.1:0-1251 GCF_000146605.3 Meleagris gallopavo | reverse complement strand
AACACCAAAGTTTCCCACTAATCCACATCTCTCAGTACAACATCTAAATGTTTATTGAACACTTCCAGGGACAGTGACTCTACCACCTCCCAGGATAACCCATTCCAGCACCTGACCACTCTTTCAGAGAAGGTGGCACTGCTGTGCTTGCACTTCTGACAACAGCAATGTTCCTGATATGATTCCTAAGCAAGGATGAACAGCAGCAGAAATACACCTAGCAAGTCTTAAACCAAGTTATTGGGCTAATAAATGGTACAATAAATGCATATAGTTTTGTCCACCTATTTACTAGAAATGAAATATTAAGTATTTAAGCCATTTTCTTATAAACTTAAAGATAGTTGAATATCTCTACATAAGCACATTTTCACCAGTGGAAGTCATTTGCTAAGAGTCATTTAAAAAAAAAAAAGCTGTACATAAAGAATTTTTAGCTAAGTGTGCTTATACACAGAATGTTTGAGTGAAATGGTTACTAGCTGTTATTTCCTTAGTATGCTTTAAGAATATTTACAGAAAGTGTAAATCCTCATTAGAAAAGTCTGATAGGACTACTAATAAGTCCTGTAAAACACGAATATCACTTCTAGCAAACTAAGCGTTACAGCTATCTAATCAAAGTTGAAATGAAGCTGTATGGCATGCTAACTCATTTTGCAGCAAGGAGCAGATTATTCCTCAGTTTTATTCTTGTATTCAAATCAGATCAACATACAAGAAAATACATTTCTTAGATTAGCTAGGATATTAGTGAATAGTCATACAGTAATTTCTAATTAGCATTTTTAAACCCTTCCATTTTGAATTAAACATGCATGAAGTCTAATCTCTGTAACAGCAATTAGAAACATTTAAGTTAATTTTATTCTAATAAATGTATTGTTCTAAAATGTAAATGTTCTAAAATATATATAAAATTGCTTATCAACAGATTTCATAGAAGAATAACTAGAACTATAGAAGTATCCACAATAATACATACTTGGAAAACTAGTGATAAGGTGCTGTGGGGTTTGTTTGCTTTTGTGTTATTTTTAAATTTCTGATTTGATTTAAAATCAACATCAGTCCCAGATAGATGTGACAGCAACCTAGCAGCTTATCCCAAATAGCTCAGTATGATTAAGACTGATAGACCAATCTGCAACAGAGGCATTTTGCCACAAAGTTATGGCTGTGACATTTCTGCTTTTTAATAAAAAACTGAAGATTCTTATTCCTGTCTCTGAACTAATGCAAACTTTAAAA
>NW_011094657.1:0-1457 GCF_000146605.3 Meleagris gallopavo | reverse complement strand
GAGGTGATAGGAAGTTTCTGGGAAGAAATTGCATGGGAAAAGATAATTTCTTTGAGGATGTAATGATGCTGAGTAGTTAAACTGGTAATGAATAAATTGTTTTGAGAGAGGATAAGTAATTTAGCTATACTATAGCTATACAAATAATTTAAATGTGTAACGATGAGATTTTATACAAAGTTCATGCAAATTAAGTACATTGGAGGAGGGGCTTGTGGTATGGTTTTGGTGGTGTGTTGAATTTGTCTGGATTTCTTTTGGTTTTAAACTTCAGTGAGATTTTCAAACACATCTGGAAAAGTTTTACAGTTTCAAAACAAGTAGAATTGTCTATATGCAGTAGTGGATCTGATTGACTGGAGTTAATTTTCCTTATACTTACTACTGTGGTGCTTTTTTGGACTGGTTACCAAAAGGTTGTTAGTAATGCACTGTTCTACCTGTTGCTGGACATTGTTTTTAGTGTTAGGCCAAAAGTTAGGGGTAGACAGGAGAATGTAAGGAAATGCAGCCAGGACAGCTGACCAAATAGATATTCCATACTATATAATGTCATGTGCAGCCAAAAAAAAACCAACCAAACAAAAAAACTACTGTCAGGGCTGGGGAGCAGAGTTCTTAGGCTTTCTCTATTGCTTTGGAATTGAATGGCTGATGGTGAACAATTGCTCTTGCATCATTTTTTTTCCCTTCCACATTTTTATTTACTAAACTGCCTTTATTTCCACTTATAATGCTCCTCACCTGCCTCTATGGTTCTCTCCCCAATCCCACTGGAGGTTGAGGGACACTAAGAACATCTGTGTAGTCCTTAGCTGCCTACTGGGATCAGTCCCCAAATGGAAATCAGTTATTTGCTGTATGATCACATACAGGTTTCAGACATTCAACTGTAAATTTAGATAGTTGGCATTATACAAGTTCATGTGCTTGGATCAGAAAAACATATTTTACACCAAGAAAACTTCTGCATGTTAGCCATATCAAAAAGGAGGAAAACTTGACAGGAATCCCATTTAAGTTCAAGAAGTGCAGTGTTCTGCACCTGGGTAGGAATAATTCCATGCATGAGTATGGACTGGAGTGCACCTAGCTGGAAAGCAGCTCCATAGAAAATCTGGGGTCCTGATGGATTCACAGCTCAGTGCAAGTCTGCAGTGTACCCTTGCAACAAAGAAGCTTGATAGTATCCTAGGTTGCACTAGGCAAGGTGATGCCAGTAGGTCAAGGGAGGTGATCCTTTCCCTTTATTCAACAGTTGTGAGGTAACACCTGGAGTGCTGGACCTAGCTCAGTATGGACCTGAAACTAGTCAACGAAAGGCCTAAAAACATCTGATTTAACAAAAAACAGCAACTTAAAGTTCTGGATGTGTTTTATGCAGTGCCTGGAGACTGTAGTTTTCTCTTGGAGGAGGATCTGGGAAGGCATTTACTTCACTAGAAGATTAAAATTTA
>NW_011094656.1:0-1305 GCF_000146605.3 Meleagris gallopavo | reverse complement strand
GCATTGGGTGTGTTGTGTCAACATGTTGGTTCCCCTTTTGCTTTGAAAACTGTGTTCTGGAGAAAGGAGGCAGCCTGTCTTGTGTTGTTTCACAAGCGTTGGGCCATGCAAGGTGGTTTTAGTATATTTAGAGAGAGGAGGGCAATTTGTGGAGTTGAGATTTTGGGGTCCTTTCCTGGACCTTTGTGTGTTAATGGGTGATGCAGCCATGAGCACTTCATGACATCTTCTGGAGAAGACGGAAGAAAGTAGAAAGAGGGGCTGTTCAACTGGATGTGCCTAGGTGTGTGAGGCCTGCTGGGTGTCACCCAGGAATGCAGAGGGAGCTGTGTGGAGTGGGTCCGGCGGAGTGCCACAAAGGAGATCAAATGGCTGGAGTCCATTTAGTGTGAAGAAAGGCTGATGGGGTTGGACTTGTTCAGCCTGGAGAAGAATTGGCTCCAGGGAGATGTGAGTGTGGCCTTGCAGTACTTGAAGGGAGCTTACAAGCAGGAGGGGCACCAACTTTTTACAGGGTCTGATACTGATAGAACATTTTAACGGGAAGAGGAGAAATTTAGTTTAGATGTAAGGAAGAAATTCTTGTCTCTGGTGCTGGTGAGGTCCTGGCACAGGCTACCCAGTCAACTTGTATGTTCTTCATTCCTGGGGACATTCACGCCCACGTTGCATGGGGCCCTGTTGGGAGGCAGTCGGCCCACAGAAGGGATAATGGTTAAGATCCCCTGCAACCTTCAACGTTCCATCTTTCTATAATTGTATGATTTGAGGCTGTCTCCCATCCCACGTTCATCCAGGAGCTGAGCCAATGTGGGTTAGACAAGTGGAGAGCGAGGTGGACTGAAAGCAGCTGGTGGAAGGAGTGTGCCCAGAGCCTTGTGATGGAGGGCACCAAGTGTAGTTGGAGGTAAGTTCCTCATGCTTACCAGTGGTCTGTTAAGGATCTCCTCTCAATGCTGCGTGCTACTCTTGTGTTCCGTAGTGTTGCTTGTCATCTGTTATGTGTTGTTCTTCCAGCAAGTTTGCCTTTTTGCGTCCTTGAGGACGTGTCCATTTGGCACTGGCGGCACGTTCCAAGTGAGAATACTGGAGGGCAGAGGAGGGATTTGGCATGTTTGTGTTTGAGTATGCGGAAGATTCTGTGTCCAAAGCACAGAACAGGAGTCAGCGAGGTCACGGCTCGGCACTTGTGCAATCTGGTTTGTGCCTTTGTTGTTAGAGGAGTTCCCAATTCCAAGCAGCCGTGGAAACCTGGTCTGGCCATTCAGGGTATCCCAGATCGGAGAAGTTGGCATTTGTTTTCAT
>NW_011094655.1:0-642 GCF_000146605.3 Meleagris gallopavo | reverse complement strand
CCAGATATGTTAGAACTCCAATATGAATTGGAGTCAAGGCAGCCAAATGGTACGCCACCATTGATATTGCTAACGCCTTTTTCTCCATTCCTTTGACCAAAGAATCTAGGCCACAGTTTGCTTTCACCTGGAGGGGCATTCAGTATACCTGGAATCGTTTGCCCCAGGGGTGGAAACATAGCCCAACCATTTGCCATGGGTTGATCCAAGCTGCACTGGAACAGGGAGGTGCTCCTGAGCACTTACAGTATATTGATGACATCATCGTGTGGGGCAACACAGCAAAGGAAGTTTTTGAAAAAGGAGAGCAAATAATCCAGATCCTTCTGCGTGCTGGTTTCGCTATTAAGCGAAGCAAAGTGAAAGGGCCTGCCCAGGAAATTCAGTTCCTAGGTATAAAGTGGCAAGATGGCCGTCGTCACATCCCAACAGATGTGATCAACAAAATCAGTGCCATGTCTCCACCCACTAATAAGAAAGAGACACAATCGTTCCTGGGTGTAGTGGGTTTTTGGAGAATGCATGTTCCAAACTACAGCCTCATTGTAAGCCCCCTTTATCAGGTGACACGGAAGAAGAATGATTTTATGTGGGGTCCTGAGCAGCAGCAGGCTTTTGAGCAGATTAAACAAGAGATAGCCC
>NW_011094654.1:9333-10495 GCF_000146605.3 Meleagris gallopavo | reverse complement strand
TTGTTCTATGGTTTGATCTGGTGCAGGATATTCTTGCAGTGTGTATGACAAAATATACATATATACACCTATATACACCTATATACAGAGCGTGCGTCCCTGGGAAGGGTTATCTAGACGATAAGTGATGTAAACTATGAGGGATCTTCCCCAAGTTAAGCAGAAAGACTCCCAGAAAGAACTATGACAGTGGAGATCATGAAAATAAAAAATATATTATCCAATTCTAATGCAGAAACAACATTTGATTCTCACACTCAGAAGGGGATATTTTAAGGATCCCAAGGAGTATTGATGGGCCTTTGGAATAGCTGCTGTAGACACAGACAACATTAGGCAGCTGTCTGTTTTGCCTGGCCTGTCAGAAGGTCTGTCTTTTGTGGGGTTCCTACGAGTGAAAGAGCAACAGGTACTGACTGCCACAAAAACAGTGCACAGACGGCAGTACCACACCAACAGGGATTCCTTGCTCCCCATTCATAAGTTGATTCGTCAACTAGAGAGTCGGGGGGGGTGTTCAGTACATCTGGAATCGTTTGACCCAGGGGTAGAAACATAATCCAACAATTTGCCATGGGTTGATCAAAGCTGCACTGGAACAGGACAGCGCTCACAAGCACTTACAGAACATTGATGGCATCATTGTGTGGGGCAACACAGCAAAGGAAGTTTTTGAGAAAGGAGAGAGAAAAATCCAGATCCTACTGCGTGCTGGTTTCGCTATTAAGCGAAGCAAAGTGAAAGGACCTGCCCAGGAAATTCAGTTCCTAGGTATAAAGTAGCAAGATGGACGTTGTCACATCCTGACAGATGTGGTCAACAAAATCACTGCCATGTCTCGGTTCACTAATAAAAAAGAGACACAATCTTTTCTGGGCGTAGTGGGCTTTTGGAGAATGCATGTTCCAAACTACAGCCTCATTGTAAGCCCCCTTAATCATGTGACACGAATGAAGAATGAGTTTACATGGGGTCCTGTGCAGCAGCAGGCTTTTGAGCAAATTAAACAAGAGATAGCCCGTGCCATGGCCCTAGGGCCAGTATGGACAGGACAGGATGTAAAAAACATCCTCTACACTTCTGCTGGAGAGAAAGGTCCCATTTGGAGTTTGTGGCAAAGAGCCTCAGGAGAGACCCGAGGCCGACCCCTGGGATTCTGGAG
>NW_011094654.1:0-3167 GCF_000146605.3 Meleagris gallopavo | reverse complement strand
GGCGGCCATAGTGGTGAGGCCAGTCTCTTTTCAGTGGTACGTGGAGACAGGACAAGGGGAAACGGACATAAGCTGCAGCATAGGAAGTTTCGCACGAACGTGCATAAGAACTTCTTTACGGTGAGGGTGACGGAGCACTGGAACAGGCTGCCCAGGGAGGTTGTGGAGTCTCCTTCTCTGGAGATATTCAAGTCTCGCCTGGACGCCTACCTGTGCGACCTGGTGTAGGGAACCTGCTTTGGCAGGGGGTTGGGTCTCGATGATCTCTAGAGGTCCCTTCCAACCCCTACAATTCTGTGATTCTGTGATTCAGTCTTGGTGATTCTATGAACTCTCTCAACCTGTGTAGGGGAGGTGCTCCAGCCCTCTGATCATTTTTGTGGCCCTCCTCTAGATTATCTCCAGCAGCTTGATGTCCTTCTTGTGTTGGGGGCCCCAGAACTGGACACAGTACTCCTCTCCGAGTGAGGCCTTACAGGAACAGAGTAGAGGGGCAGGATCACCTCCATCAACCTGCTGGTCACACTTCTCTTGTTGCAACCCAGGATGTGGTTGGCCTTTGGGGCTGCAAGCGCCCATTACTGGCTCATATTGAGTCTTTCATCAACTGACACCTCCAAATTCTTCTCCTCAGGGCTGCTCTCAAGCCATTTTCTGCCCAGCCTGTATCTGTGCTTGGGATTGCTCTGTCCCAGGTGCAGGACCTTGCACTTGACCTTGTTGAACTACATGAGGTTGTGTTGTCCCTGTTCTCGAGGTCTGGTGTGCTGGGGGCTAGTGATCTCCCCTCGCTAGGACCATAACAGCACTGACACCAATATGAGGATGCTGCAAATGGCGTTTATTGTGACTAAACAGCGACTTATATATCCTACGTGCTTCGTCTACACCCCTTAAGCACGCGTGATGACTTACATAGCAGAGCAGGGGAGGTCCTATCCCATCACATCCCGACTCCTCGTTAACGCCTACTACAACAGGTTGGCATGTGCCTACCTCTCCAGCCTGCCCAGGTCCCTCTGAATGGCATCCCTTCCCTCTAACATTTCAACTGCACCACTCAGCTTGGTGTCATCTGCAAACTTGCTGAGGGTGCACTTGATTCCACTGTTCATGTTGCCTACATAGATGTTAAATAGTACTGGTCCCAACACTGATCCCTGAGAAACGCCACTCGTCACCAGTCTCCATTTGGACATTGAGCTGTTGACTGCAACTCTCTGAGTTTGGCCATCCAGACAATTCCCTATCCAGCAAGTGGTCTATCCATCAAATTCATTTTTCTCCTATTTATTGACCAGGATGTTGTGCAGGACACTGTCGAATGCTACGTGTCATGAATGTGTTTCAGATTATGTTTAAGATTAAACAGATATTTAAGAATATCACCCAGAGATCTGCCCTGAGGTGGGATAGTTCGGAGTGGCTGTTGCAGTTTGAAGATTTAATCATGTGACACCTCTCCCTCCTCTCAGGGGAAGAGGGGGAAGAAAGAAAAAACTCTATTGAGATAGGAGAAAATAATTTATTAAAAGGAATTTGAGATAATACAGAGTAATTAAGAATAAATCAAACAAACCAAAAGTAAATGGGAGGAGAGAGAGTCAGTCTAAGTCTTTATTGGTTGGCCTCTCAGAAAAAAAATAACAAGAAAGCTCTTCTCTGTCATCGGGTATCGGAAATCATATGGAGGCCCTTGGGAAATGTAGTACATGTCAGTGTATCTTTCTCTGGGAGAGTCAGAGCTCATGTGAGACTGCTAAAGAAACCAGGAAACACAGCCTCACAGTGCACTCTCTCTCTGCACCCAACAGCCTGTTTCATGATGTCATGATATGGAATACTGATAAAACCAGGACAGTGGCAGGGAGTGTGGAATGGTATGGGGAGGTGCCTACAGTGGTGGGCACCCCCAGTGGTTTGGATCTTCACTTCAGAACAACTGGTAGCACAAAGGCAAACCTATTGCACAGGTTATCCATGAATGTGAAATGTGCTGTAATTAAGAAAGCCAAGTGGATATAACCTGTTTGGTATGGAGGACAATGGCTGAAATATAAATACAAGGAGGCTTGGCAGCTGGATTATATTACACTCGCACAAACTTGCCATGGCAAATGCCATGTGCTTATAATGGTGGAAGAAACCACTGAATGACTGGAAACGTATCCCGTGCCCTATGCTACTGCCCAAAACATGGTCCTGCCCCTTAAAAAGCAAGCCTTGTGGTGACATGGCACCCCAGAAAGAATTGAGTTGGACAATAGGACTCATTTCCAAAACAATCTCATAACCACCTGGGCTAAAGAGCATGGCATTGAGTAGGTATATTACATTCCCTATCATGCACCAGCTTCTGGTAAAATCAAACAATATAATGGACTGTTAAAAACTATGTTGAAAGCAATGGGTGGTGGAACATTTAAACATTGGGAGAAGCATCTGGCAGAGGCCACCTGGTTGGTCAACACTTGGGGATCTTCCAATCAAGTTAGACCTGCCCAATCAAACTTCCTGCATATTCCAATGGAACCAGTAATGGCTTCTGCATACATTAATCCAACACTGTGAATCATCCCTCCTGCACTGAAGGACTGTTATGACAGATGGAGCTCGAAGTTGTGAACTAAATGAATACCATGGATAATTTACATGGATAGCCCATAGACTGTGGAAATAATATGTGTATATATATTTTTAAGAAAAGCAAGATAGGTGATGGTAATTAGGATGCATAGAAATTGTGGGACATGAACATGATGTAAATGGTATGGAATAAGGGGTAGATACTGTCTTAGTTTCAGCTGGGACAGAATTGTTTTCTTCAGAGTGTCTGCTATGATGCAGTGTTTTGGTTCTAGGAAAAAAACTTGCCGAGGATAGTGTCCTAATTAGATAGTTCTTGAGCAGGGAAGCACGACAGTACTCAATATGAGTGATCAAGCTTCACTTTATTGTTGCACACATAGGGTTTATATAGGTTTCCGATACACGTGTTCACTTACTATTGGTGCACAACGTTGGCTGCTAGGTGGGCTGCTCAGCCTTAACCAATGCTCAGTCAGCATTCACCCCTGTGCTGCTAAGCCAGTTTACTTGTCACGCCCCCCCACATCCACAGAGCACAGCTGCAGATGTGGGCCCGCTGTTTACATGCTGCCCCAAGG
>NW_011094653.1:0-856 GCF_000146605.3 Meleagris gallopavo | reverse complement strand
AGGGTGAGTGTCCTTTTTTCCTACTCTAGTATAATAATTACATCAGCCGAGCTCCTGGATATGCTATATCATCTGTATATTCATTGATTGTACAATTGTACAAATATATCATCTGTATATTCATTGATTGTACAGGGCAGAAGACCTAATCTTGTTTCCAATCACAGCAGCTAATATACTCAGGGCTGCCTGAGAGTGGAATCACACCCATAAGAGAGCTAGAGAAGGATCTATGTTTAAACTGTCGTATTGGTTAAATACTAGTTAAGTTGTATGAATGTTGTTAATAGTGAAAAAGCAATTTAATACCAGGCTTGATTGTAAGATGAAGCAAAACAAAAATGTTTCCTTCTTGCTGCAAGTCCAAAACTGGCTAGCGGAGATTTACAAAATGAACTCTTCCTAAAAGGCTCCTTGAAGAAAAACCAAATCATGGAATTCCTTGAGTTGGAAAAGACCTTAAAGATCAAATGCGGCACAACTAATAGAGTTTAAATAAACTTGAGAAATTATATTGCCTGTTTCCGAGCACAGCTGTGGTACTTCCTCTGTGAAAGAGCACTGAACTTGACTGTTACATGCTTGTGATAAACTGTGTACATCACTTGTACAATTTTGGTCTTGATGTAAGCCTGTTGCTGACATGGTACTTGTCAAACAGCCTGTTTGACACTCAGAAAGATCAATTGTAACTTTATTTCATAGAATGGCTTGGGATGGGAAGGAATTTAAAAACCATCTGGTTCCAACCCTGTGCCATGGGCAGGGTTCCCACCCAACAGCTCAGGCTGCCCAGAGTCCCATGCAACCTGGCCTTGAATACCTCCAGGGATGGGCTGTACACAGCTTCTCTGGG
>NW_011094652.1:0-2951 GCF_000146605.3 Meleagris gallopavo | reverse complement strand
TGGATCCATGGTGGTGACTATCTCCCTCTTGCTTCCTATAAAGACTCCTTGCTTCTTCTTTCCTATCTTTTCTATCGCCCTTCTTCCCTTCCACATTACCCTAATTCATAATAGTGTCCGTCCTCCCCTTCCCCATCTCCCTGATTATGTAATAAACTGGTCGGACCAACATTTGAACTATTGTTTCTTAATCTCATGCCGGGTATACAGATGTTAAAAGAACCTCCTCTCCTTCCTATAAATTGAAGCGAGACACCATCACTGTAGATATCCCGAACCCAACAACTTACTGGGCAATACACTATAATTAAACCTGTTTCGAGCAGGAAAGTCGTCCAGTTGATCTCCAGAGGTCTCTTCCAACCTAATTTATTCTACAATTTGGCAATTCTAAAAGATAGAAAAAGCTGACTCTTCAGCTGGAAATTATTTGAACTCTTGAAAGCACAGGAAAAAAATAATCAGAGTAGACTTTTCATATTTTAAAAACAAATTGCTGAGAAAGGGTACTTTCCTGATTTCTTCTCAGGTTAGCAAATATTAATGGTTGCCAAAACCAGAAGACTACTGCAAAGAAATCCTTGGGAAACTCAATCATGTTTCAAAAGAAGCAGTCATCTTGTTAAAAGCCCCCAGAGATCTGAGAAAGCTATTTGTTAATAATTACAAAATGTACTATTCAAAGCTTCTCATTAACAAGTGAGGTATGAGAAAGCTTGTCCTTTTGCAAAATAAACTTGTCTTTACAAAGAGCTAGGAGCAGCTTTTTTGTCTTCAGGTGGAGGCTCCTTTGAGGATTCCACTTAATGGCAACTAGCAAAAAAATCTTATTTTCTCTACACAGAGAAATCTGGATGCTTTAATTTTCCCTTTCACTTGAGAAATTAAAAAAACAATCCAACAACCACTTTTTTTTAATATACATGCACACATATATATATATGTGTGTATGTGAGTGATTTTATGATTCTTATGATTTCTTCTAAGTTTTTACTAAGGTAATCTCACTTACTTGAATATGTTCTGAATAGAGAGTGCCTCTGAGTAATTGCGTTTGATTATGTAAATGAAATTGATAGGCATATTATTTGCACATTTGTTTTCTCAGAGAATCTCCATGACTTTTATTATGATTTAATTTATAAACAAAGATACTGAATCAGAACCCGTTGTAATCTTAAGTGGCAATTTCCATGGTAATACGGTATAGTTTGCTTCAAGGGAGTGCAAACTTCTCAGTATTCAATAGCATATTTAGGAACAGTTATGATGCATGTGGAAATCTGTACACAGATATATGACAAAGATCTGTATCATTTCAGTATGAGGTACTAAATATCTCTTGAGGTCTGAAAACATGCTTACTTGAAGACTAGGCGTAAAAGAAATAGAGCACACAAAAAATCTCTGCCCTGCCCTTTTCAGTGTGCTCTCATGAGTGTGTTGGTTTCATTTTCCCTTCCACATCTGTTTGCCAAACAGGACTACATATTTGATGACACAGTTTTTTTACACAATCTTTGACAGTGTAATGGATGGAGCTGAGTGTGATGCTGTCATGACTGTCACCAGTGGTTTCAGGAAGGCACTGACATATTTTAGACTTTCCCAGGAAACTAATGACACATTTTTGGCTTACCTAGAATAAAAAAAATAATAAAAAAGCAACCTTCCCTGCTTCTATACTTCCACTTGCTATTACAAGATATGTCTCAAAGAGACAAAGACAACTTGAACAGAAAATGCTGTCTAATTTTTCAGACATTAATTTTATAGAAAAGGAACATTTATCCTTTGGTTAATGCATAAGAAAGTTGCTTTAATTCTTGCAAAGATCACTGCAAGTCATCCTGTAATTTTTCAAAGTCCCATTTCACACTTTTTAAACGGAAGACTAAACCTGGTACTTAAAAATTATTTCTCCTGCTACCTTTCATTGCAAAAGATGGCTGAAACTGTATTGCTTGTAACTGTCTTGTCCTTTTCATAACAATGTATGCTTTTCAGTGAGTCAGTCATACCCAGGACTCCTGCAGGAGGCTCTTCCTTTCCACTAAAAGAAAGCAAAAATGGATACAGAAACACATTTCAAAACACATCTGAAATTTCAAATTTGCTCGGTGTGAGCAAGAGCAAGTTCCCACAGAGCACTTCTTTCTTCACAGCATGACCATGCCATAGTGTATTCACATCTCAGCTCTGGTTCACAGTGTGTGCTCGTGGCAGTCACTACATACGCTACCTGGAGTATCACAGGTACCACTGTGTACTGAGAGGGAACTCACTGAATGTACGTGGTAATATTGGAGTGCCCCCAGAGTGCAGGATTGTCTGTGCAGCCCGTGAAGCAGCATGTGCAAATGAAAGCCTTTTCTCTATAAGAGCAGTGAAAGATGGTGGCTCAGTATTGCCACAGTAAATGAGATTTTAAAACAAAGTTTAAAAACCATCCAAGGAGGAAACCACCTAATCTGAATGATAGTCGGGAGTGAGCCTCTGAAGTAGAAGAAAAATGGTGTGCAGGGACCAGATTATCTTCTTGAGGAGCTGATATTTGTTCTTTATTTCTTATTCTATTCATGGAAGTGATGAAGAAAAGAACTGATAGCTTAGTACTTACAGCGCTTGCCCACGACCTGGGAAATCTGCTTTGCAATTTCAGCACTGATCATCTGTGGGCCAGAAAATAGATCCATAGGGCTCAATCTGAGTCATATCACAATCAACGTGCTCTCCCTCCAAGTCAGCAGAGAGCCAGAGATCTGGCTCTTCATACTCTTCATTAAAAAAAAAAAAAAGTTAAAAGGGAATCGAAAGGGTTATGATATTTAAAGGATTTGCTGTATCTGTTAACATTAGTGTTGAGAAAAGATTTGTCTACAACCAAAAGGACAAATCCCAAGCAGCATTCCCATAGATTCATAAAATCAAATATAATGTAGCAGTTGAAT
>NW_011094651.1:0-621 GCF_000146605.3 Meleagris gallopavo | reverse complement strand
AGATCAACATTCCCTCCAAACTTCGTGTCATCTGCAAACTTACTGAGGTTGCACTCAATCCCTTCATCAAGATCCTTAATAAAGATGTTAAATAGAAGTGGCCCCAGTGCCGAGCCCTGGGGGACACCACTCGTGACCGGCTACCAACGGGATTTAACTCTACTGACCACAACTCTCTGGGGCCAGCCATCCAGCCAATGTTTCACACAGCACAGTGCATGTCCATGCAAACTGTGGGCAGCCAGTTTCTTAATGATGATGCTGTGGGGGACAGTGTCAAAGGCTTTACTGAAGTCCAGACAGACCACATCAACAGTCTTACCCGCATCCACTAAGCGCGTCACTTTGTCATAGAACAAAGTCAGGTTTGTCAAACAGGATCTAGCATACACAAACCCATGCTGGCTGGGCCTGATCCCCTGGTTGACCTCTAATTAGTCCATGATGGCTCTCGAGATTATCTGTTCCATAACATTCCCTCTCACCAAGGTGAGACTGATAGGTCTGTAGCTACCAGGATCACCTTTCTGGTCCTTTTTGATGATGGTCATCTCATCTGCCAGTCTCCAATCCACCGGGACATCCCTGGTTAGCCCGGACTGCCGAAGAATGATGGACAGT
>NW_011094650.1:0-863 GCF_000146605.3 Meleagris gallopavo | reverse complement strand
TGCAGCTTATGTCCGTTTCCCCTCGTCCTGTCTCCACGTACCACTGAAAAGAGCCTGGCCTCACTGCTATGGCCGCCACACCTCAGATATTTATAAACCTGGATCAGGTCCCCTCTCAGTCGTCTTTTCTCAAGGCTAAACAGACCCAGTTCACTCAGCCTTTCTTCATAGGGGAGATGCTCCAGGCCCTTCACCATCTTTGTGGCCCTCCGCTGGACTCTTTCCAAGAGATCCCTGTCTTTTTTGTACGGGGGAGCCCAGAACTGGACACAGTACTCCAGATGAGGCCTTACCAGGGCAGAGTAGAGGGGGAGGATCACCTCCCTCGACCTGCTGGACACGCTCTTCTTAATGCACCCCAGAATGCCATTGGCCTTTTTGGCCACGAGGGCACACTGCTGGCTCATGGCCAACCTGTCGTCCACCAGGACGCCCAGGTCCCTCTCTGCAGAGCTCGTCTCCAGCAGCTCATCCCCCAGCCTGTATTGGTGCATGCAATTATTCCTCCCTAGGTGTAAGACCCTACACTTGCTTGTGTTGAACCTCATGCGGTTTCTTACTGCCCAGCTCTCCAGCCTGTCCAGGTCTCGCTGAATGGCATCACAGCCTTCAGGCGTGTCAGCCAATCCTCCCAACTTCGTGTCATCAGCAAACTTGCTGAGGGTGGCCTCTCATTCTTTTGACCTCCAGAGCCCACAACATGATATTAATGCTGCAATTATGCACATAGCACTTACACACTCCAAACACGTGCAAGCATTTTGTTTCTTCTTACAGAAATTTCTCTTATCTTGTTTGAAAAGGCTACAGTAGTAAAGTGGAAGTGTATGATGTCAGCTTTATAGGGATTTTTAGTAAGTTTC
>NW_011094649.1:2244-4158 GCF_000146605.3 Meleagris gallopavo | reverse complement strand
CCTACAATCTTGTATCCTCAAAGGGCATTGCTTTACCCTGGTTGGGCTGGCTCCCATCTTTAACTTAACTATTATTGGGCTGTATTTTTGGCTCTGCCAGGCATTTCTGATGCCTGCAATCCTGTGTATACCTGACTTAGGATTTACGTAACTTCTGGGGGTACAACATTGCTTTTCCCAGTTTGTGTTAAAGCCAGACTTAAAATTTTCAGTCAGTTGGTCTTGCTTGACACTTAGCTCCAATTTTCGCTACTGAATTTAATCTCTACATTCAACTATTCTAATATGTCATGCCCAAGTAATGGTTTTGGAGAACTTGGCATGTACAAGAATTTATATATTCCTACTTGTTCTCCTAGCCTGTATTTAATTGGTCCCCTCAAAAAAAAAGTAAACTTCTCTTGCCAATAGCTCCTACAACTACAAAAAAATCATCTAAAGGTAATAATTCTTGATGTAGCACAGAGTAAGAGGAATCCATATCAGAAAATAAACCTCTTTACCCTGCTTCCCCAAGCTGCTTTTGGTCCAGTGGCGGGGGGGAACTCTCCCTGAGCCTTTCCAGGCTCCCCCTTACCTCTTCTTCTTGGTAAGGACATCCCTGTTACACCTTGCTCAACTTTGCCTTCCTCAGCCTGTGTGTTTTTTGTTTTGTTTTGTTTTTTCCTAAACCCTTTTCACTTTCTAGACTTTCATCATCACATACATTACTAACATTATATTTCAGTTTCACCCCCTCCCCTCACCAGGCTTCCAGTGCTCACACTGGGATATCGGGTTTCCGAGATCTCTGCAGATGACTGGCTATTCTCACTTTCAATGTCCCGTCCCATCCCCATTCACAAGCACCCTTTACAGTCACAGCGGGAGGCTCCGGCCCACACCTCTTTCTCCTACTCCGAGTTGTTCTTATAAGCCGCGGTGTGGGGGGGGTAGTATGGGGGATGTGTTCTCGTGCCGGCCCAAACTCTAACATCCCAAACTCAGTGTTTCCTTAACCTTTTTGCCATTTTTGTTGTTTGTTTTTCCACAATTCCACTCTTTATACCTCAACTACATTTCCACATACCGTTAACAACTGCTTTTCCACATACCATTAAAAGTTGCATTTCTGTGAGAATCAAATGTTGTTTCTGCATTAGAATTGGATAATATATATTTTTATTTCATGATCTCCACTGTCATAGTTCTTTCTGGGAGTCTTGGACTCTAGGGTGCAATCCATCCAGCCCCATGGACTTTTGAGCTTCCAGCTTTCAGAGTAATTTTAAAACCATCTCATCGTGGATTATGCAGGCCCTATTCTGTTCCCCATTCCTATCTACCAGCGCAGGGGGCTGTGTGTTCCAAGGAAGTAACAAGTCTTACTGTTAAAGACTGAGGCAAAGAAGGCATTAAGTGTGGGAAGTCTCTGGACTCTCAGGACGCACTAGAGACATAACAGCACACCAATGTGGTTAAAGGCTATTAGTCTACTTTATTGTTAAGCACTACTCTATTTATACATGTTAGCAGAGCATTCTGCAAAAACACTCTTCAATCGTTCACACAGAAACTTATCCAATCAGAGCCATGAGATGTTCTTTGTTCTTCAAAAGGTGTCCTTGATACTGCTTATCTTGCTCCGCAGCTGCTGCTCCGAGCAGCTCCCCCTGCTCCACAGCTGCTGCCCTGAACAGTTTTTTTCTTACGTTCCCACATTTCCCCCTTTTTTGTTTATTTGCAAACTTCTACCATACTATAAAACAATAACACTAATTATATGAATAATAATATCATTATAACTCAATCAAGGCCTCGACTGACAATACTGTAAGTGTGAGAAAGGAAACAAGGCAAACATAGTATCATGACAAGAAATACTGTTAACCTAAAAAGAACAAACACGTGTTTGGTCTGCAGCCCAACTTTCTG
>NW_011094649.1:0-770 GCF_000146605.3 Meleagris gallopavo | reverse complement strand
TTCCTCCCCCTTCGCCTCCCCCCTCCTCCCCTCGTTTCCCCACTGGCTGGGTACTCCAGGTTCACAATCTTATCAGAGGATTTACATTTGTTATTTTACTTGATAATTTGTTTTGTTATCTGGTGTCAGTCAGTCGCCATCCTGTTGTTTACAAGATGTCTCAGTGCTCTTCTTGTCGTATTGATATGGTGATTTGCTTCCAAGTCCTCGTTAAACAAGGATCACCGTGGTGGGGGATGATGTCAGGCCTTCCGATGTCTCTTCAGGTGCTTCCTCGGGCATGCCATGACTTGTCCTCTGGTTTGATCTGGTGCTGGATATTCTTGCAGTGTGTATGACAAAATATACATATATACACCTATATACACCTATATACAGAGCGTGCGTCCCTGGGAAGGGTTATCTGTACGATAAGTGATGTAAACTATCAGGGATCTTCCCCAAGTTAAGCAGAAAGACTCCCAAAAAGAACTATGACAGTGGAGATCATGAAATAAAAATATATATATTATCAAATTCTAATGCAGAAACAACATTTGATTCCCACATGTGTCAGCTATTCGTAGCCACAGCCTTGCAACCCATTTGTAAAGCAAACCCTCATATGATCATTTATTATTACATGGATGACATACTGTCCTGTCAGGAACAGCCTTTTGATAATAGCTGGTGTGGGAATCAAATGTTTCTGCATTAGAATTCTTCGTGCCTTGATGGAGTACAACCCATTCATACCGAGAGGCTGGCTGCGCTTTATTGACAGATGGCAC
>NW_011094648.1:0-862 GCF_000146605.3 Meleagris gallopavo | reverse complement strand
GCCCCTCCCCTGACGCAGCTCCATGCCGTTCTCTCAGGCCCTGTCGCTGCCACACAGAGCAGAGCTCAGCGCTGCCTCTCCACTCCCTTTGAGGAGCTGCAGCCACCATCAGGCCTCCCCTCAGCTCCTCCGCTCTGCACTGAGCCAACACAGGGACCTCAGCCACTCCTCATACATCTTCCGTTCTAGACCTCACCTCTTTCCTCATCTGAGAAAAGCCTTGTTATAGTACTACATATCAATTTTCCAGCAAATAACACCTGCTCAGAGCTTTAAAATTGTTTAGAAGCACAAGTGCTGCTCTTCACATTTGATGGTAATGAGTGAATATCTTCTGGGAAGAAAGTTGTGTCCCAGAGATTCTCAGATATGCATCTTCCCTGGGATAGGGAGATGTGTGAGGAAAGCATTTTTAGGCATTTTGTGTAACAAGTGCAGCAGGTCCTGAGCATGTCAATGCCAAGGTGGGCAGGAAAGAAATCCATCCAAGACTACGAAGTATTCTGGTTCACAAAGTCATTAGGCCACGTGCCTGCACAAAGAATTCTGAGGAAGTACTTCTATGTTTTCTATTACATGTAAAATGTATTCTAAGTACCCATGCTTCTCCCTGGCTCTCCATTCCTTGCCATTAGAGACTCAGTACTAAGTGGGATGTGCCATTGGTCTGACCAAACATGGTCATTCTAATGTTTTTTTTTCTACAAAAGTATCAGCACTGCTGGAACATCTCAAAAGATACCTAACGTAATTTGTCTGCCCGTGGGAAACATATCTAATGTAATAAACTGTCATCACTGTGCTTTCGCAGAGCTAAATACCACAGACCCATCACATGCTTCTTTGTGACTATAAACTTACA
>NW_011094647.1:0-781 GCF_000146605.3 Meleagris gallopavo | reverse complement strand
CCATAAATTATTAGATTTGTATGTTATAGCATCTCAATTGAAGTAATATTTGCAAAATAACCCACACTGGGTAAGGTAATTTGAATAGTCATTGCTGAGAATTTTGGAGCCATTTATTTAAAGAGAAGGCTGCAATGTTGGTATCTAATCTGAGTTTCTAGTCTAACCAATGTCATGGGTGGTAACTTCTGAATTTTTTGCTTTCCTCCTCTCTGATCATAATACAGTTATATTAATAATGAGATAGTTTCATGACAAAAGCCAACAGTGTTTGTATGTTTGAACACAACACTGAATGTCTGGCAATGTTTTGCTGAGAGATTTCTGTAGGAGTAATTTTCATTTTGTGTCAGTGGAATACAAGTGTACGAACTATAAACAGTCTTCACACTGAATCACTTAACATCCTGTGCACTGTCTTTTACAAGTGAAGGAGCCCCACCACGGACTGCCTATTTTAAAGTGAAGGTAGTTAGAAATGATGGGTACTTGTGGAGAGTAATGAAGGTGCATGCCTAAAAACCATTCTATAATCAAGGGGGAAACAGTACATCAAAAAGTCAGTGTGTGCCTGTATAGAGGAACAAGCCTTTGTATTTGCAAGTAGATTTCTACTTGCACTTTAAGTAAAATTGTTTATGAGCTTTACCTTTACTTAGAAGCTTTTCTTTGTGATGCAGGTATTTTGATATGAGTAAGACAAAGCCTGACTATTCCTGTAAGTTGTACGGTCCCCTCAAATGAATTTAGATCATATGGGATAAATAAAAATTGACTTACT
>NW_011094646.1:0-1987 GCF_000146605.3 Meleagris gallopavo | reverse complement strand
CATCCGTCTGAGCAGCAGCTGTCACACGCCGAGCTGCTAGCTTTACCCCTCCGAGAGCAGACCCGCAGCGCTTTACCTCTCCTTCCTCGTTTTCCCCGGCCGTCGACCCGCCCCTACCGACGCCGCACCGGGAGCTGCTGCCTGCGCGCTAGGGCATGCAGGCAGACCTACGTGCGCGGCCGGGGGAACGAACGGCGTGAAGAGATACGGGCCGAGAGGAGAACCGCTTTTGTAATGCGGTTTTATTCATCTCGTTCTGCCTAAGAGCCCCGCTTTCAGGCTGCTCGCCTCTCCCAGGCAGGAGTGGTGAGAGGAAGGCTGAATGTCATTAACACGACTGATGTCAGCATCTCAATCCGTGCGGAGTACGTGGTGTCCGATCAAACCACGACTCCTTGCAGCAATACACACGGTGAAGAGGAGCGCAACTGCTGCAGCTGTCATGTATTGCCTCGTGGAGCAGTAGCCGCAGGCCTAGAGGCCCCAAGCAGCAGAGCAGTGGCAAAACCTCGGCTTCCCAGCCAGGAGCTGCCTAGGGAGGCTGCAAACCCCTTCGGGTTATCAACACTCAGTGCTGCTTTTCAAGGGCTTCCGCCCAACAGCAGTCCTATGGTTCTATTACCAAAGCATCGTCCCTAGTACCATCTTTCAGAGCTTTGCTTGTCACTTACGCAATTCAAGGCTGGGCTGGAAAAACAAATGGAAAGCACTTTGTAATGCCAGATTTAGGCTGAAGCATTTCACAGCAACGAAGCTTTTTTTTAAATTAACAATAAATAGAAAAATAAAAGTACCGAGGCACAGGTGAAATAAATTTCTATCTTGGAACATCAGATGCATCAAATATAATTTTTGAAGCCAACAGATATCAGCTCATGATCAGAACAAAGCTCAAGCTTGCATTTCTTTCAGCATCTATGCTATTCCATGGAATTATTTTAAAACCTCATCTTGAAAATAAGCAGGGAATTGGTGTGGCATGATGATGGATAGAGCCCAACCAGTTTCCCAGGTGCTGGGGGTCTAAGTGCACCTTAGCAGTGCACCCCCAGACATATTGTATACGTTTGTATATTAGAAACAATAATTTATACATCAAATACACATACTGACGCTTAGTGACAGGATGGTGTTATGAGTATCTAGGTGACAGCGAGGTTTTATTCACACTAACAGAACACTACTGTGACATAATTTGTTTAAATACACTTTTGGGAATGCAGCATTTGCTAAGACAGCTTTATACACCCTTGATTCAGCTGGGGTAGCTTATAATCTCCTTCTCTTTTCATTCTTCCCTTGTTTAGTTTTCTGGCATTCCTTACCTTGTATTCCATGTAAGAATTGCGCTCAAGAATACAGTAGGATATAATTCCTTATGTACTCTTCTGCTATAATATACTAATGGGAAATAATGCACAAGCAAAGGTCATTTAGAAGCTGGATCATGACAGATTCTATAGAAGTTTGTTTTCTCTTACTTATGGCAATTTTAACTAACAGCCTGAAGAACTCTATCGTACCATAAAGTACTGAATCTAAGCTTTCAGCAGTCAGTGTATTTCCAACAAGCTCCTAGTATCTCCAGTCTGTGCTATTAATATTCAACATTTGTATGATATTGTCAAACAAGTGAAAACTTAGTTTAAAAATGTATGTTGAATTTTTTTAAACAAACTCATATTAAGATATGAGATTCATCTAATACGTTCTGTGCCAAAAATGGTATAAATCTGAAAAACTGAATACAAATTTAAAAAAGCATGTCTTATCCAAAAACTTACCATGAGTCATTATTTAAATTTTCTGTACCTTTATGATTTTTTTCTTTCTACTGTAAGATACAGAATAAAAGCCAGACAGTACCCCCAGTAAGAACAACTTAATAGAATCATTAAAAAAAAATCTTGATTTTTGACAGTAAGAGGTGCATGGTTCATGCATACATCCACTCTACTTCATACGTACACAATGAGAGTGCTATGAC
>NW_011094645.1:0-656 GCF_000146605.3 Meleagris gallopavo | reverse complement strand
TCCTTAAAAGTCACAAATTATTTCTCTTTTCTAAATGAACATGCAAAGAAGTTCTGATATTTAACTTATTCACCCTTTTTCTTGACAACTGTCATTTGTATAGTTGACTCTGCTACTGATAACCATTTTATACCACAAAATAGTTTACTTCTAATGTTTCTAACATTACTATGTAGTAGTATTACATTTCTTCTCTCAAATTCCAGCAGAAATTTCACATCTTGTAAAAATAACTCAGTTTTATTTAGTAGATATTAAGGTTTATGTCCTGTTATTCTATATGCCATTATCATCTCAAGACTCAATATGTGTGTACTCAATCTATCTTTCCATTTTAAGCTATACATCATAAAATAACATGCTTGAAAGTATTACACTATTTCATTTCCCACTGATTACATTTCCTTGTATCTATGCAACTGCAGCATAGCCATTGCTCTGGTCCTTTTTTTCTACTTTCCTGTGGGCTAGTGATTGTCACCCTTGGATTTCTGGATGTTTTTTCATGATGGGAATCAACCTAGAAAAAAAGGATAGTTACCTGATGAAGTTAACAGTACCTAAGATTTCGCTTCATTTCAACAGTGTAATCATTTTGTACTACAAATTCCATGAGGAATTCTTAACACACACACACACACACACACACACACACA
>NW_011094644.1:0-958 GCF_000146605.3 Meleagris gallopavo | reverse complement strand
GTCAAAGAGATTGGCCTGGGGCTGTATGATTAGCAAGGTCATTAGCAGCTTGTGTTGACAATCTAATTTAGGAAGCAATGAACAGTTAAGGCAATAGCCCTAGCATCTAGGAAGAGAGGGAAACACCAGGAATTGATGTCCAGACATGTAAAAGGCAGAGCTTCAGACAGAATGGTTGTGAGCAAATGCCAAGGAAAGTCAGAATTTCATGGACTGAGGGGTCACAGTGAGTGTCCTGTTCCCTCAGGCTTATGGTGCAGATCTGTACTGACTGGCCAAGAGCTGATTTGCAAGTGTGTGATGTGAATGCTTGTAGAAAGTTTGTGCTTTTTTGGAACAGAATTCATTGGATATGAATTCCTGGGGTCCAGGAAAGCTAATCGCTCCTCAAGAAGGAAGTCTTAAAGGCAGAGGACCAGGCTGTCCCCTGTGTCATAAGATGACAAAGATGGCAAAAGTCCAGCTTGAAATCGGCTTGGTAATTATTTTACTCCACTAGGCTAAAAGAGGGAAAGTTTACCCACTAGGGTAAAAGAGTTCAAAATACTTTTTTACAAATAGATTAACAGTAAGAGGAGGGCTAAAGGGAATCTCTATCCTCTACTGGATGGAGCAGGGAATGTGACCACTAAAGATACAGAAAAGACTGAGGTTCTCAATGCATTCTTCACATCTATCTTTAAATGTCAGAACAATTATCTTTGGAGTATACTCTCCCCTCAACTGGAGGTATGGGAGAAGGAGCAGAATAAACCCCCCAGGATTCAAGTGGAAACAGTTAGAGACCTATTACTCCACCTGAATTTTCACAAGTCCATGAAGCTAAATGAGATCCACTTGAGGGTACTGAGGGAATTGGTGGAGATGATTACTAACCTACTTTTCATCATCTATCAGCATTCCTGGTCAATTGGACAGCTTCCAGAGGATTGGGAGGCTTGCCAAAGTGACTCCCATC
>NW_011094643.1:0-527 GCF_000146605.3 Meleagris gallopavo | reverse complement strand
GACCAGCTCTCAGAGGCCCCCTTACCTTCTAACACCCGAGCCCACGGGATAGCTCCAAGTAGGTCCCGGAAGAGATCGAAGTTGTCTCTCCTAAAGTCCAGGGTAGCAATCCTACTTACTGTTTTGCTTCTTCCACACAGGATCTTGAACTCCACCATCTCATGATCACTACAACCCAAACTGCCCCCAACCTTTACTTCCTTAACAAGTCCATCCCTGTTGGTGAGAATAAGGTCCAATAACACCCCTCCCCACGTCAGTTCCTCCACCACCTACATCAGAAGGTTGTCTTCAACGCACTGCAAGAACCGTCTGGACCGTGCATGCCTGGCCTTGTTGGTCGTCCAGCAAATATCTGGATAATTGAAGTCCCCCATAAGCACCAATGCCTGGGAACGTGACGCTACAAGTCACGAGTGCTTTGTGGTGCACTCTGTATTTTGTATGTCCATGTCTGTCAGATTGCTCGTCTATTGTCTTGCTTACCTAGTACCTTCTACTATGCCTGAATTTCCCTAGCCTCAGGG
>NW_011094642.1:0-805 GCF_000146605.3 Meleagris gallopavo | reverse complement strand
CACGTGGAGCAATTTGATGTAAGGATGCTGTTTGACTGAAATAGGTTAGATTACAGAATACCCATCTAGGGAGAAATTGAGAGGATGAAAAAATCATTTTTCTAAGTCCTAGTATCTGCAAAGGGACAACTGATGATAGCCCTCCTTAGCCCTGTGGTAAGTGATAACTGTCTTGAAGGTACTGAGTTGGCTGCCCATCATCTTTTCTGCTATACATTTTGAAGCTTTAATTTACTCAGAGCTTCTCTCTCTCCTCTCCACTTGGAAGGCAATATTTCTTTGTATTACACTTACAGAGAAAGGGAGCAGGCACACAATTTTCAGATGCATCAAACAGAGTCATGTAAGGCAAATCTAGCATCTCTTTTATCAGTAGAAATCATACAAAAATATAGCTAATTTGGCTCTTGCTATATAAACAGATTGGAAAATGTATCATCACTTGTGCAGTTTGGAATTGAGCAAAGATCTGTTTGTTTGTTTTCATGAAGAAAACCTTTTTCTTTTTCTTTTTTTTTTTTAACAAATATTAATAAATACTGATATAATTCTGTTGCAAAAGGGATATACCATGATGTGTCTGAAGATACTCACTGGTCACCATTTCTTAATGCAAGTATTCACTACATCAGAAGGAATTATCCTCAGCCTTGGGAAGAGGTAAGAAAAGTTCTTTAACTTTTGAAATGACTTTCTATTGTTCTATTTGACTGCACTTGTTGCTGCCTTCCTCAGCTTCCCTTGTTTTTGCAGCTTTATCCTTGGAAAATGTAAAATACATAAGATTTTAAAATTAAAATCTCTG
>NW_011094641.1:0-1196 GCF_000146605.3 Meleagris gallopavo | reverse complement strand
CACCAGCAGGGAGATTCCCGAGCCGGACGTCCACTAAGTGTCACCCAACAGCTCAACGAGGACCACCTTTCACTACTGGCGACGCTCACGGTGACACTGTTACAGGCGTGTCGCCGCTTTCCATATCACCCGTTCCCTATACCCAATAAAACCCCAACCCCATTACCCAAACACCGTGGGTCTTTCCTTGGTCGCTGTGAAACGTGCGCTTTACAGAGGGGGCCTTGTAAAGCCAGGTGCTCCCCTCCCCACAGTTCCCAGGCCTGCATTGGCAGGGCTACCCGGAGCTGCATGGGCACCACAGTGTGCTGCGAGGGTGGTGAAGTCCAAGGCAGAAACCTTGCGTGAGGAGATGAGGAGGAAAGCCCAGTCCTCCTCCCTCCGAGCTCCGTCTCGGAGTGGGAGCCTTCTCTAGTGTCACGAGTGTGGCTGTGTAATCTGCACGCTGACAGCTTTGCCCCCAGCTTCTTTGGCTGGCTTGAGGGTGGCCCCTTCCACATCCTGCCCCTTGATATTGCTGGCAGATCCATGGCTGAAGCCGGGAATGTCTGTGCTCAAAAGGTGACGTGCTCAGCCAGTGGGGCTTTCTGAGCCCAGGCTTAACAGCTTAACAGCTGTAAGTCAGTTCTGAGACAACATCCTCTCAATCCTGTTTGGGCTGCTTTTTCCCGTCTTGCGTGTGTTTTCCAGTAACTCAGAGAAAAAAACTGATCTTCCTCTTGCTACTGATGTATTTTGAAACGCACTTTTTGATATCTGTCTCCCACAGTAAGAGCCACCTTCAACTCCAGGTGAGCTTTGGCCACATGAATATTCTTCCTACAGAGGTGAACAGCGTATCTGTAGTTCACTCCTGTCACCTGACCTTACTTCCATTTGCTAGACACCGATTTCCCACCCCAGCTCTAGAAGATCAAGCCAAACCCATCCTGTGCCCCGCTTCCATGACTTCTGACATACTGCATTTGCCAGTTCCCCCACACTTCAGAAAGAGATGGTGCTTGAAAAGGGTCCAGCACTCAGTAATGGAACCCTACAGGAATAATTCAGTGACGTGATGAAGACATCAAAGTATTCAGACAGAAGGGTGGAACTTCATTGTTTTGATTTTGTAAATGTCAGTACAGAGTAAGCTGAGCGAATTGCCAGCTTTGCAGTATTGTGACAAAAAGAGCTGTGCAGGAACACGGCTGCTT
>NW_011094640.1:0-4857 GCF_000146605.3 Meleagris gallopavo | reverse complement strand
CCGTCTCGGAGTGGGAGCCTTCTCTAGTGTCACGAGTGTGGCTGTGTAATCTGCACGCTGACAGCTTTGTCCCCAGCTTCTTTGGCTGGCTTGAGGGTGGCCCCTTCCACATTCTGCCCCTTGACATTGCTGGCAGATCCATGGCTGAAGCCGGGAATGTCTGTGCTCAAAAGGTGACGTGCTCAGCCAGTGGGGCTTTCTGAGCCCAGGCTTAACAGCTTAACAGCTGTAAGTCAGTTCTGAGACAACATCCTCTCAATCCTGTTTGGGCTGCTTTTTCCCGTCTTGCGTGTGTTTTCCAGTAACTCAGAGAAAAAAACTGATCTTCCTCTTGCTACTGATGTATTTTGAAACGCACTTTTTGATATCTGTCTCCCACAGTAAGAGCCACCTTCAACTCCAGGTGAGCTTTGGCCACATGAATATTCTTCCTACAGAGGTGAACAGCGTATCTGTAGTTCACTCCTGTCACCTGACCTTACTTCCATTTGCTAGACACCGATTTCCCACCCCAGCTCTAGAAGATCAAGCCAAACCCATCCTGTGCCCCGCTTCCATGACTTCTGACATACTGCATTTGCCAGTTCCCCCACACTTCAGAAAGAGATGGTGCTTGAAAAGGGTCCAGCACTCAGTAATGGAACCCTACAGGAATAATTCAGTGACATGATGAAGACATCAAAGTATTCAGACAGAAGGGTGGAACTTCATTGTTTTGATTTTGTAAATGTCAGTACAGAGTAAGCTGAGCGAGTTGCCAGCTTTGCAGTATTGTGACAAAAAGAGCTGTGCAGGAACACGGCTGCTTTTTTTTCCTTTTCAAAACTAATAGTGGTTCTGCATGAAATTTAGCACTGCCGTCTGGTGCACCTCATTGGGGAAACACTTCACTTGGAACGGGTTGACACTTGAGAACGGACAGCATGTTTGCTATTGCTGCTTCTGCCATCATGTGGGTGGCTTGAACTGTTGCAGTTCCAATATGTGGGGTTATGATGACGTTATCTAATTTCAGCAAAGGATGATTTCTGCAAGAAACAGCAAGGACAACATATTACACCCGCCAGAAGCAGAAAGAACAGAATGGATATCACACGTTCAATTAATTCTTCTGCTAGTTGCTGAGATCAGAACCTCAGGAAACAGCAATGGCACTGATATAAAGGGGCCACGTACACAGGATTGGCAGAAAACGTTGGAAAACTTCCTTACCCATTTCTCCATCCTCTCTACTAGCCTTGGTGCCTTGCTTGGCACTCATGTTGACTTGAAAATGCGGCATGGCAGAAGAGCTGGTCATCAACTTAGGATTGCGCGAGATAAGAGTGTAAGATAAGAATGCCCCGAATGAAGGAAGAGGAATTGTCTTGGGCCACAAACAAAACATATGATGAAGTTGGTGGACACGGACTAACAAGGATAATTTTCGTTTTTGTCCTTTCTGCTAGATCGTTTTTTCGTTTTTAGTCTTGAAACCTAGTCCCCAATTCCTTCAGCAAAGGGAACGCAAAGCTGCCTTCCCACACTCTTCTGTGGGAATACAAGGACAACTGTTCAGAGCAGCAGCTGTGGAGCAAGCTAAACGGCACGAGAACCAAGGACAGCTCGAGAAGGAGAAAGAACGTCTGACGGCTCTGATTGCAATAAGCTCCTGCAGGAAGGGTTGAAGAGCGTTTGTAGAATGCTCTGCTAACATGTAAAGGTGGATGGGAAAGTCGTACGGGCGGATGGGAAAGCCAGGACAGGAAACTTGTGAAGGTCTACAAGTGGTGTGAGCACTGGTAATAAACGATTAGGATCGTTCCCACCTGAGTCCGTGCGTCAGGCGCTGCAAATGGCGCCCACCGCGTGGGACAAATGAAGCCGAGGCTGAGCGAGCCCGGCCCGGCAGCGCCGCCCGACTGAAGTGCGGAGAGATCGTTTGGCGCCCGCAGCGTTCTGCAGGACAGAAGGCGAGCAGTCGGAACTGCGGGGAGTTCACTAACGAAGGAGCAGCAAGGAAATCTTGCAGCATTACGGTTAGTTTTAACGTTTCGGAATCAGCCTGTATCTACCTCAGCATTAGCTCCTTTTCTTAAACGGATAAGCAAAAACGTCCCCGAATTTCCGAAAACTGGCTTCTCTCTCGATGGACAGCTTTGGGACAAAGCTGGCACAAAACTCCGGGAGGCTTCTGTTTAGTACTGAAGACAGAACGGCTGCTAAGCTTTTGCCAGTTTGGCACCAAATAACGGAAGGGCTTAAACAGATTCGACAAGCAAGAATCTCTTCCGGCTACTCGCCATCGCCTCGCCTCCCCTCCCACCCCGCCGCTGCCCCTCGGTGCAGAAAGCAGCCGCAGCCCGGATTCGATCCGCGGCTCCGACCCGCGGCTCCGACCCGCCCCGTGGCCGCGGAGAAGAGAAACCGCGTCAGAAGCGCTGCCGCCCTCCGCTCCGCCCCCGACGCTCGCCGCGCCGCTGCCTTCCTCTGCCTCGCCTGCGTCGCCTGCTGCTGCGTCTCTGCAGCCTGCGTGGAACTTGGTGAAAGACAAGAGCGGAGCTGCACGTGCTCGTGAGGCCGCTCAACCTTGCTCCAGGAACGGGGCGTTCGACGTATTACACGCATCCCTCGTTCTCCCACTGGACAAGCTATCACTGAGCGCACTCATCAAACGTTGCAGCCCATTCTTAATGAACAAAAAAGGGGGAATACGGGAGACACGCCACAAGAAAGATTATGCAAGGCTTAGCTTGTGCTGACTTTTTTGAATCGTGATCATACAGATGCAACTCGTGTGGATCGTCATTTGGGGGCCTCCCCAATGCTCGAGGAGCGGCCAATGGTCAACGTTTGGAACACGGCCACTAGGGCGTTGGGAAGGTCCCTGTCTGCTGATAACTTGGGGTCGTGGATATGCCACGATATATCCACAGGGACTGGCCCTACGTGGGTTCCAGCATGATGTGTTCGGCCTCATCTCAAGACAGAAAGTAGCGTCCAGCCGTTATGACTGGGATTGTGTGCTTCTTACTTACTGGCATTGCTTCGTAACTTGTTGCATTGCAAATAACAACATTAGAAATGGTGTGATGTAGTGGGCGATTTCCCTGTGTTACCAATGCGCTCTCAAGAATTAGAATTCTTAGGCGTTACCTCGGTCGCTGTGTGCTGCTTTTATTTCAGTAGTAGATCGAATGTGAATTAAACAGGATTTGATGTATCCTAATCGTTTATTACAAGTGTTCACATCACTCGTAGACCTTCATAAATTTTTTTTTTCCTGGCTTTCCCATCCGCCCCTACAACTTTCCCATCCACCTTTATATGTCAGCAGAGCATTCTACAAACGCTCTTCACCCCTTCATGCAGGAGCTTATGCAGTCAGAGCTGTCAGACGTTCTTTCTTCTTCTCGAGCTGTCCTTGGTTGGCTGTTCTACAGGAATAGCTCTTCTAATGTCTTAGTCATGCTCGGTTATGATGCTGTCAGCCTATCAATTAGCCTTTTCTTGATTTGCGAAGACAAAACCTGGAAAGGAATCCCAGGCAAAGGGATGACCCTGTATTCTAGAATGATTAACTCTCTTTCATCCCACTAGTCAGGATTTTTTAAATATGACCGTGCATCACTTGAGACAAAGGCGCACGCCAAGAGAGCTAAGCTTGATAGTTCATTCTCTTTTGCAAGCAGGTGTTCCACTTGGGCTCTGTATCACACACTGGCCACGCGGATGCGGTGTGCAAATGGAAAATACCTTTCGGACCCTGAGACGAATAAAAGCAGGAGAGAACCTGTGATGGATGGGCGAAAGAGGAAAAGTGCACTCTGAAGCAGGGGACGCCCTGCTGGCACTGCCATCGCATCCACCGCCAACATGTTCCTCCTCTCCCTTTTCCGCAGGTTGTCGTTTCTCAAGGGCCGATAAGTAATAATGCCCCTAGTGATACTCTAGTGATACACATTTGCCCACTAATATTGACTCTATCTGACATGCAACTGCATAAAGTTGTACGACCGTTGATTTTCTACTAGCCCAAAGGCAGAGTTGTGAGCACCCTAAAAGCATTTGTTGTACAAATCTTAGTGATCGTTCAGAATCAATCTATCAGAATATACAAAAGTTGAAGACCTTCTTCTAACCAGTTAGAGATTAACACAGAACGGGACCCTCAGGGATTTATTTCCAGGTTGCAGAAACTTGGGTTGCAGGCCAAACGTGTGTTGTTCTTTTTAGTAGGCTAACAGTATTTCTTGTCAGTATGCCGTGTTTGCCTTGCCTCCTTTCTCACGATCGGAGTATTGTCAGTCGAGGGCTCGATTGAGATACACCGATTATTTTAATAAGATAATTCGTGTTATTATTTTAGAGTACGGTGGTAGTTTCCAAATAAATAGAAAAGGGGGAACTGTGGGAATACAAGGAAAACCGCTCAGAGCAGCAGCTGTGGAGCAAGCGAAACGGCACGAGAACCGAGGACAGCTCGAGAAGGAGAAAGAACGGCTGTGAGTGGATAAGCGCCTGCGGGATGGGTTGAAGGGCGTTCGTAGAACGCTCTGTTGACACGTAAAGGAGGATGGGAGAGTTGTAGGGGCGGATGGGAAAGCCAGGACAGGAAACTTGCGAAGCTCTGCAAGTGGTGTGAGCACTTGTAACAAACGATTAGGATCGTTCCCACGTGAGTCCGTGCGTCAGGCGCTACAGCCTGGGCTCCGGGCAGGGCTGTGTTCAGCCCGCGGATCAAAAAGCACGCGATCCGTCGCCGTAACGAGTCAGCGCCGCGCCGCGCCGTCCCCGCGTCCTTGCGCCAGAGCCGCCTGGGCTGCTCCGATCCGACGCGGGGAAGCCGCGGGGCTCCGCTCCCACGGGCCGCCACCG
>NW_011094639.1:0-2100 GCF_000146605.3 Meleagris gallopavo | reverse complement strand
TGAGAAAAAAATATTGCTTAAAGGGAAACAGCAAAACAATAGGCAAAGGACAGCTCACATAAGGAAAGAATGGAAATTAGTTTAACATCAGAAGCAGCTCAGAAATTACTTATTTTTATATTTGTGAATAAAACTCAGAACTCACTTCATTTTACCAGTTGTCTTATTCACAGCTGTTCTGACTAGATAAAGGACTGGGCATGGAACTCAAGCCTTTGGCTCTAATATTACAACAAGCCCTTGTTCAAAGATGTGTCTGAATCAAAAAGCACTCTTCATTGTGGACTAACATTCCTATTACGGCTGAAAACTATTGAGCTAGTTTTTGACTTGTACTGAAATGGATCAAATTCGGTCCAAGTTGTTAATTTGGAGGAAATTAGAACTTCTTGCCAAGGTTTTGTGCAATAAAAACTAATTAGCCCTGGAGGGCTTTGCTTTGTTAATTTTACTGAAAAGCCATTGTCATGAGTGCACACATGCTCACCCATCCACAAACATGCACACATGAGGTTGTAGATGTGCATAGAGGTGATGCACAATTGTTGTCTTATCTATTTAATAATTTCCTGGAGAAACAGGAACATCTGTACTTGCTTCACATTGTCTTTATACTGACTGAAAGATAAGGGAGAAATGACGCAGACTAAGGGAAAGTAGGGCTTTCCTCATCCAAAATTGGCCTCATAATGGAGCCTTGCTGTATTCTGGCTTTTGGATTAATTTTTTCTGTCTTATACGCTCACTGGGATAACAGCTGTTTTTCCTTCTTTAAGAAGTGATTCAACCTCTTAGGAATTTCTGGAAACTTCCTTACATGCATTATATACACTTGTGTGAGTTTAGCACAGAAGTCAGAGCAAATCAAAAGAGCAAGTAGCTTTCAGTAGGTTCATTAGTTACTCTTACAACCATCTGAGGGATATCATCGTCATGGATTTGTCACAATCCAAACCTGATTGCCTATGACAGACTTAGAACATAGGATATCAGATTTCCAGATAGAAAGGCAGACATTTCAGGTAAGTGAGCAGGTACTTTAATTTTGCAGGTTGATGGGAAGTAGGCATCTGAAAGAAATGAAGATATTTTCCATTACATTTTAATATTGCCGCACATCCCTTTTTATAGCATGAGCTCATAGTGAGAGCTCAGTTCCAAAAGGACACAGGGCAGCTGGGGGCAGTGAGGTGGGATCCAAACACGATGACACTGACTGCTTCGGATTAGATGTGTCGATCCTGCCTCTCTGAGTTCACTGTGATACAAAGAGACAGAACGCACTGTGCTGCAACATGCAAAGCTGCCATGAAAATACAGATCTGAGTGCTAGAAATTAGAATTTTCACTGCTGAAGAGCCACACAAACCATTTACTGAGAACTGCTGTTATTTACTGAGAGCTGCTGTTGCCTCCCCCCATTAAATTTGCTACTGGTAGGCTGCAAAGGCTCTGTGCTCTGAGCTTGCTTTGAAGAAAACTGTAGGAACACAGCAAAGCATTCAGAAGTTCAGGCAAATCAGAAAGTCTATCAGTCGAGACCTCTCAGTGTTTTGTTATTCATTACCTAGCTGACCACTTGAAAGCATATCTGTCAGGGGCTGAAACAGCTCTCACTCAGAGCAGCGTGTGTAGAGAGAACCAGAGTGCTGGGGCTTACCAGCACAGAGTGTTCCTTAGCCCATCAGTGACGTCTGAGAACCACATTCACGCGGCTGTTTCAGCTAATAGTATTATAAGACTCCAGAGAAGTTAAACAGCAGGTTGGTAGATACATTAAATGCCCATATGGTACGGTTGGTTACTTGTGTCTCCTCTAGAATTTGGCTTTTCAGCACCTATGTTTTGAGTTCATTAAAAAATGAGTCAAATGCCAAGACTGAAGTTTCTGAGACTTGCATTTATTCAAAATAGTCCTCATCCTTTCTCTATGTATGCAGAGATTATAGGTTTAAACTCCCACACCGTTCCCAGGATAATGACATAAAGCATAAATGTGGACTATCTAATTTTAGTCAGGTGGCGGTAAATTTTCCTGCATAAATGCAGCATATCATCTCTCTTTGAGGAGAAAACAAAACATTTGAATACATTACTCAC
>NW_011094638.1:0-524 GCF_000146605.3 Meleagris gallopavo | reverse complement strand
TTTTATCCTATGGGTACCCGGATCTAAATTCTCAGGAGCAGGGAGCAGAAGGTTATTTTCAGTGCCAATCTGGGGTCTTACTCGATTATCAGTGCCCATAATTTGGATCCTAAGCGGGGAGGCCCATGTTGTCAATAGCATTTTCAGGGCATGGGGTCTGCCATCTCGGGGTCTTTCATTTGGGTCCCGCAGAGTTTCACTGAGTCTCTTTGCCTACCCCTGCAGGGACTGGGAGTCTGTCTTCAGGTCAGCCTTAAGAATACCATTATAACTTTCAAGGAGGCCTGCCCCCGTTGGATTATATGGCAGGTGGAATTGCCATTCGGTGGTGTTTCTTTCTGTCCAGCGTTGTATCATTGCACCAGTAAAATGAGTCCCTTTTTCGCTCTCGATGACTTGAGGTGTCCCATAGGCAGACATCAGCTTGGGAAATGCCTTGATAGTATATGCCTGGTTTGCTTTTGGTACTGGATAGGCTTGCAGTAACCCACTTGCAGTATCGACACAGGTCAGGGCATATCTCG
>NW_011094637.1:0-982 GCF_000146605.3 Meleagris gallopavo | reverse complement strand
GAATATTTCCAGTGTGTAATTAAATTCAGACATCTGAAAAAATTATTTTGCATATTCTGGTATTGCTAGCTGAAGCAACTTGAAATCACTGGTGAGCTTCCCATAATTATAATAATTTAAAAATAATTATGTATCTGAGGAATCCTTTCTGGATCCTATTGCTTCCATTCTTTTCACAGAGGACTCCATTCAGTTGCCTAAATATAGACATCTATTATTATTTGAGATGCCCTGGGCTGTATACAAGGCATTTGCATGAGTCTCACAGAAGTGACACTGGAACAGCAGCAGACTTGTGCTCTTCTGTAGGGGGCCCAGTTGGGATCCTGTAGGGTGTTCAAAATGATATTAGAGAACTCTGTAGAGGTCACTGAATCATAGTCTGACTGCCACATTTCCAAGTTCTTCATAATTGTGAAGGTTAAAAGCCTGTGAAAGCTGAGCTACAGCTTTGCATCAGATATTTTGAGATGTTTGATAATCCCTACTGTTCAAAGTAGCAGTTTCAAGAATATTATGACAAAAAGCTGACCTCTCTGAAAAGCTTTCTCCATGTATGGAGAAATTTGCTTTTAAATCCTTGTTTTTAAATGAGAGAGAACAGTCTTATAGATATGTTTCTGAACTGGGGCTTAAAACTGATGAGTTTGAAATCCAGAAATTTTTCTGAATCTGCATTTTTAAGTGTTCACTTCTTGTATGTTTTGACTTCTGATTGCCCAGAACAAAATCCCCTATTCTAAATTCCAGAGCTGCTTAGGTCTCTTAACTTCAAGAGCAAGATGAAAGTGTTTTTGTGCCTGTGGAAATCAGTGGGGGACTGAAAACATGTTTTACGTTTTCAGGTTCTAAAATACCATGTCTTCAAAATGTCAGTCTGTCAGATTACTTTTGGTTTTTGCAGTTTCCATTGAATTACGTTTCAACCTTTAGAAAAAAAAAAACACAAATCCATGGTGAGTTTACCAACTTATTCACCTCC
>NW_011094636.1:0-1194 GCF_000146605.3 Meleagris gallopavo | reverse complement strand
ACCAACCTGATCTTCTATGACTGAGTGATTCATCTGGTGAATGAGGAAAAGGTTGTTGATATAGTCTACCTAGACTTCAGCAAAGCCTTTGATGCTATTCTCCTGGAGAAGCAGGCAGCCTGTGGCTTGGACAAACACATTCTTCGCTGGGTACAAAAGTGGCTGGGTGGGTGGGCCCAGAGAGTAGTGTTGAATGGAGTTTAATCCAGCTGGAGACTAGTGGTGATGCCCAAGGGTTGGGCCTGTCCTGTTTAATATCTTTATTGATGACCTGGCCACAACAACCCCAGGCAATGCTATGGGCATGGGGCAGTTGGCTGGAAGACAGTGTTGAGGAAATGGACTTGGCTTTTTGCTTGATGTTTAGGTAAACATGAACCAGCAGTTTGCCTAGGTAGCCAAGAAGGCCAGTGGCATCCTGGCTTGTATCAGAATAGTATAACCAGCAGGAGAAGGGAGATGATCCTTCCTCTGTACTCGATACTGATAATGATTTACCTCGAGCACTGTGTTCAGCTTTGGGCCCCTCACTACAAGAAAGACATTGAGGCCCTGGAGCATGTCCAGAGAAGGGCAGTGAAACTTGGATTGTTTATTCTGGAGAAGAGAAAGTTCAGGGGAGATGTTACAGCTCTCTGCAACTATCTGAGGAGAGGTTGTGGCGAGGTGGGGGTTGACCTCTTCTCGCATGTAACTAGCAATAGGATTTGAGGGAATGGCCTTAAGTTGTGCCAGGAGATGTTCAAGTTGAATATTAGGAAAAATTTCTTCTTCAAACGAGTGGTCAGGTGCTGGAATGGGCTGCCCTGGGAAGTGGTGGAGTCACCGACCCTGGAGGTATTCAAGAAACATTTAGATGCTGTACTGAGGGACATGGTTTAGTGGGGAAATATTGGTGGCAGATGGATGGTTGGACTGGATGATGATGGAGGTCTTTTCCAGTCTCAGTGATTCTATGATTCTAATAAGCCCATGCTAAGGTCACATGTTAAGAGAGACTGAGGTGATACACATGCATTGATGCTCTTGAGATCTGGAGTTCACCATGAGCTATAGAGGGTTACATCATGATGTAGCAGTCCTGACGTCTGCTCTTTGACTAGCTAGGGCTGCTACTGAGCATGAAAGAATGGTAAGAATGAAAAATGGAAGAATCCTCTGTGGATCAGAAAACAAGAACAATCAGTAAATAGC
>NW_011094635.1:0-624 GCF_000146605.3 Meleagris gallopavo | reverse complement strand
TTCTGCCCTACTCCTTCACAGGCATTTTATATATATTGCTTTTAGACCATGCCCCAGAAACTGCTGCTGCACCTGAAAGCATGCAGTTTCAAAGAGAACAAAAAGCAGAAATCTTCAACTCACCTCTTTTCCTCAGGAGAAAAAGAACTCTTTCATTTTTAATGTAACTTTCTGCTGGTACCATTCCCTGGGCTGACTCACTCCAAGGTCAGACAACTGCTGGCAGCACACAGAGAGCAGGAGGGGTTTATAGCCAGGGACGCAGGTGCAGAAAGGAGCACCATCGGCTCCCAGACTAGTTATATGTATCGTCTGTGCACCTCAAACAGAATAGAATCCCAGAATCATAGAACCATTAAGGGTGGAAAAGACCTCTGGACAACCAAGTCCAACCATCAACCCATCCCCACTATGCCCTCTAAATCATGACCCCACGTGCCATGTCTCCACAGTTCTTGAACACCACCAGGGATAGAGACTCCCACCACTTCCCTGGGCAGCCTGTTCAAGGCCTCACCACTCTGCTGGAGAAGAAATCATTCCTACTACCCAACCTGAACCTCCACCAGCACAACTTGAGGCCATTACCTCTCGTACAATTGATCAATCATCTGTCAACAGCAT
>NW_011094634.1:0-1828 GCF_000146605.3 Meleagris gallopavo | reverse complement strand
GGTTATCCCAATCTGATGTGGTCTCATCTCAAGCTGTGTGTTCAGTTTGGGTGTCACAGTATAAGAAGGACGTAAGACATACTGCCACAACATATGAAGGACAGTCAAACCCTATAGCCTGAACAAGGATATAGAGCAGGTATGTTTTTATTAGTGATGTGCATATGTACAGGTGCAAGGGGGATAGGTCCCCCAAACCGCAAAGCAAAAGTGTGGTACAGATATAGGCCAACCTAATACATAATCAGTTGTTTCCCAGAATTCAGATACATATTCATTAGATTTCTGAGAACCCATTAGCATGCGGTCCCTTCCCCTGATACGTGCGTATTGAGTCATGGGGGTCTCCTCTTGGTAGTCATGGGATGAAGAATCATCATCTTCCTTACAAAGGCTTATAGTTTTCCTCGCTCGTAAACTCTTGACCCTGTGGGAGGGGCAGCCCCCCGATTGAGTTCTAACTTGCCTTGTGGACATCTTATCTGTTACTTACCAAATGTCCTTCAACTGTTCTCAAAACTTTTATCCTTGTCCTCCACCTCCACATTGTTCTAATCCCAGCTTGTTGCAATCCTCATTCTTTTAGCAACCTCTGCACATTTGCTTCTGTAAATTATCTTCTACCCTTTGTTTCTGTGAACCATCTTTTACTCTTCAGTAGCACAATACATTCAGAGGGCTATGAAAATTGTGAAGGGTCTAGAGTGCAAAGATATATGAGGAGCTGCTGAGATCCTTGGGTTTCTTCAGCCAGGAGCAGCTGTGGGGAGGTCTCATGGTGGCTGTAAATCCTGATGGGGGGAACACGGGAAATGCTCATCTCTTTTCTCTGGTGATAGTGACAGGACCCAAGAGAATGGCATGGAGCTGTGTCAGAGGAGGGTCAAGTTGGGCATTAGGAAAGATTTCTTCACCAGAGAGTTGTGGGCATGGAACATGCTGCCCAGGGCAGTGGTCCAGCCCCAAGCACTGGAGTTGAAGGAACATTTGGGACAGTGCTCTCAGACATAGGATTTGAATATTGAGTGGTGCTGGGTGGAACCAGGAGTTAGACTCGATGGTCCTTGTGGGTCCTGGAATAGTATATGATTCTATGGTAAGCTATAAAAGAGAGTTCTGAATACCCAAGTCTCAAACTCTTTGCATGATCAACAAAACCTGAAGCAACTTGTCAAACAAATTTCATGTGAAACTTGAGACTATTTTCTGATATAACAGGTTGTTCTTGTCCTCAGTAATCTCAGTATATTAAAAAAATGCGTACACAAGGAGAAATTAATCTGTAGTCTTCTCAGAAAAGAACTGTGCCTCCTGTGTTTCTTGTTTTGAACCTTAAAAAACTTCTGGAGGCCAGGAAGAGTCATAGTTCTTTCCTTTTCAGGTGACAGCAATTAAAACAACAGAATATAACAGATTTTCATAAATGAGTCATTTCTGGGGGATTAGCAAACATTTCAGTGCCTGGGGGGTAGGACTTTTTTTTCATACTACTTTTCTTTACATGGTGATTACCCTGCATCTGAAACTTAACGTTTCTTTGATTATTTTAGGTTGTCTGGTTTTCAAAGAAAAGCTTGTGCAATAGTCTAACTTCCATGGTTTTAATGAATTTTGGCTATGATTGATTGCTCTTATTTCCACGATCCAGAGTATTTGTAAACAAAGTAGGCAAATAAGCCCCTCCAACCCCACCCCAACATACATGCATACGTTCTGTGTGTCAAGCAGGTAAGCCTTTTTGTAATATCTTTCTATAGAATTTAATAAGGATTAAATTGAGTGGTCTATGCAAGTTCGCTGGGATTCTGTAGTAGTACATTCAAAACTG
>NW_011094633.1:0-2066 GCF_000146605.3 Meleagris gallopavo | reverse complement strand
ATATATTACTTCCCAGAAAATGGAATTTCTAAAATGTTTTAGTCATCTGCTGATTCACCTGTCTACCTGGCAGGAAAGTTTAAATCTGGCATTTTCAAAATGAGCTTGTATCTGTCGTTTCTTTAATTTTGCAGCCTCGTGTTCTAAAATTTTGTTTTTATCCCTGTATGACTGTGTGTGTGCATGGTCTTAGACATAAGCATTTCAGAGCATAGACCAATTCCACAAGGCTGTGCATCACAGAAACACACAGATTTGTATCTGATTTGTACACAGATTTACTTTTGAATGAAGCAAGGTCCAGGAATTTTTCTGCTGGAGATAATTTACAGGTCAGTCTTAGATACAGAATTTAGTTGTCTACATTATCATTTGTTAATCACTAGTCTCCAAATAAACTGATCTGTCTTCATGACAGATCATGGGATCTGATATTAGTTTATGAAAATGTTCTTTCAACTTGGGAAGTTCACTCAGTTATTATTTTGTAAAGTAGGAGATGGATTTCTATATTTATACATTTTAGAGAAATCAGTGTTTCAGCAGGAACTGGTGGCCTTTCAAAATACATGCTTATACCACAAAATAGTTCTTATAACAACAGCACAAACAAAAGGCATTCTTTAGCCACTGTGGTAGACAGATTGTGTATGCTTATGGGAAGGGTGAGTTTTATTATTGTTTCTACGTCCAAAATCCTGGTTGGAATTGTATCATTTAAGTTATTGCTTTCTGGATATTCCTGTTGCTCTTTTACCAGGATCTTGGCCAACATAGTAGGTTAGACATTAGTTGTTCATTTTCCCGTGCCCTCAGCTTCAGCAAGATCTTTTTTAATAGGAACTTCGCTACCATTTTCTTTCCAGCCGTGGAAATATCCCTCTCGCAGCAACAACTTAACCACACTGAGCAGTGAAAAGCTGATTCCAAAAGGAAATTAGTTGGGCAAGAATCCATGGGACAGGTGGTGGGATGAAGCTCGGTAATGAATTTGAACATTACTAAATCTAAAACTGATTTGGACAGCCCTGCCTCAGGAAAAAGGAGGAATTTATGACATCACAGCCTGGCAGTAGACTTTATGAACGACATACATATTTAAAGGTGGTGTTCTGCAAGAACACTGTAACCAATATTCCCTTCCTTCCCAAACTATACTTAACACTGATGATATTTCAGCAGTGTATTATTTAACAGCCATGTGAAGTGGAGGAGTAAATATTTAAGTAAGACTTGTTGCCTCTCTGTGGCTTCTTGCTATATTGCCAGGAAGTGCAGATTGTGTTTGTAGTGTTGTTTTTTTGTGAGATTGTGCCTGTAGAAGCTGGGCTGAACTCTTTCCATAGACACCAATGAACAGTCATCAGGCACTGCATATTAGGAACAAAGCATAATTAAAGAGAAAACTTTAAATGTAATATAACATTTAGGTAGCTGTACTGTCTTTGCTGTGAAATATATTTTGTATCTTTTTCTTATTACAAATAGTCTATGAAAATATCAGTGTTCTTATATTTATTTGAAATTATTTACAATCAGAACAGGTATCTCTGAATCGTGTTATTTTTTTTCTGAGTATTCTAATTCCCTCACTTAGTGATTATACAAGCTCTTTCCTGGACAAAATAAGTGCTATTCCTATATTCAAAGCATATGGTACAAATTCTCATGTGAACAAGTACAGAATTGGATTTCTTTGACCATCTGCCAATATTTGTTTAAAATGAATGATCTTCATGAACTTTCTTGCCACAATGCACAATGCAGCAGGGGTGTATGGCCTGGGACTGATCCATCCTCCCCCTTCATGGCATCAGGCTTTCTATAACACAGAAATGAAAAGCAGACTGGGAACCACTGCACTACAGTATTGGTGGAAAATAAACACAAGCTAAGTGAATTCATTAAAAACATTAAACAAGCGTTTACACAAAATCTTCTGCAGTATTTGCCTATCTCTTATTCAAACCGCTGACCTTGCAGAAAAGGCTCCAAGCCAAATGGGACTTGAAACCATTTACATCATTGTTCTTGTACTAATACGCTGGATTTATTACTTTCAGAGC
>NW_011094632.1:0-1172 GCF_000146605.3 Meleagris gallopavo | reverse complement strand
TTTACAGATAGTTTGTAATGTAAAAAAAGGACTGGACTCCAGAAGGCAGAACATTCTGGTTAGCAACACCATTCATTTAAATATAAACAACTGCTAGATTATCAGTGATGATTTAGAAACAAGAGGTCTTGCACTCACTCAAATATTCACACACATGGGTGCATAGACACACAAACACAACTGGATGCTTTTAATTTACAGATGCTTCTGGTAAAAACTTTAAGATGTAAATCTGGGGTTTAGGATAATGAATACGTTTCTTAGAGAAATGATCTCACATGCCAACTTCTTGCAGGGGCCTGGGATATAGACAATGGCCTCATTTTCCCTTTCTGTTCTCCTGTGACACATACAGTTGTGCATTTTGATCTTTTACTTTGATTTGTAACTTGATTTAAAGCATTGTGAGCCGTTTTGTAGTTCGTGATGGGTGCTGGCTGGTATACAGAGAAAATGTCTAGTTCAAACCAAACACAAACCAAAACGTCTTTTGATCTGCTGGAGAAAACAGGAATCAGTTTAGATGGACAACTCCTTCTAGGTACCTTTATCTACTTTTTGTGCTCTCTTTGCTCTTAAATGAGATAAAAAGTATTTTCACCTAGTTTTTAGCATTCTTCCAGCAAGTTTAGAGTATAGAATTTGCTGGCTTCTTATTGGGATTTTAATATAGTATTGAATACAGTATGAGGGCTGCTCCAAAACTAATGCCTCCTATTTTATTATGTTGGCCCATGATGTCAGAGGCAGATGGGCAGTATGGCAGTAGGGGTTGAACCTTCCCGCCAGTATTCTGTTCTGTTTTGTTGCTGTGTGACAGATGGCAGCACAGGGCCAGTCTGACAAAATGGCATCTGACATAGAAATGTGTATGAAGTGACTGTGTGTTATTGCATTCCTCTATCTGGAAAAATGGCACCCACTGATATTCATCAATACTTGCTGAATGTGGAGACCAAATAGCGGATGTGAGCACAGTCAAGTGGTGGGTGGTGCACTTCAGCAGTGGTGAAAGCAGGTCACCTCTGCTGGTATAAATTTTTACAAGTGCAGCATGCAGGCTCTTCTTCATCACTGGCCAAAAATGCATAGCTAGTAACAGTAACTAGGCTGAAAAATATTGCTTTGTAACTGAGGAATTGCTCTACCAAACAGTGTTATTGTGCTTTTTT
>NW_011094631.1:0-541 GCF_000146605.3 Meleagris gallopavo | reverse complement strand
AAGAATGAGTGTGATGTTTTTTCTTGCACCATTGGGAATTTGTGGTAAGTGCTGGCCTTAAGGTAGATCTGGTTCTGTAACATATCTATAATCACCAATTACAACATATAAGGAAATTTCCCTTTACTGATGTCAAACTAAACGTGTTCTTTTCATTATTTATACTTTTTATTATTTATACTTATTATTAACACTCATGCACAACTTACAACTTAAAGTAAAAAAAAAAAAAAGGAAAAAAAGGTTAGTCAAGAAAAAAAGTATGGACCAAAATTCATTCTAAAAAATTCTATATTCATTTTAAAGAAAAATTCATTTTGAGGAAACCCAAGGACACAAAGCCAGCAACAAACTCACTGGTATTAAAAAGAATCATCCTACTGTCCAGCAGAGATAAAAGGTTAGGAGATTAAAGCACTGTGACAGCTCTTTGCTCTGATTTAGATTACTTTCTGTTAGACGTTGAAAAGGATTCAATTTATTTTTAATTTTTTTTTTGACGCGAAGTATTAAAATTATTCTTGGTTATCGGAAAATGGTA
>NW_011094629.1:0-333 GCF_000146605.3 Meleagris gallopavo | reverse complement strand
TTTAAAACCTTCTTTCTCCAGCCCACTTCACTGGTCGGGTCTAAGTCACTGATGATCTAGAGATATGTCTTTTTATTGTTGTTTGCTTTGTAATTTATTATTAATGGAAAGCTCCACACATACACTGGAGAAATTACCAAAATTGGAGGGTTTTTTTTTTTTCAAGTTCATAAAATTCATGTGAGATGTAATCACTGTTTTCCTTTTACATATGCATATCTGCCAATACTTCTCTAATTCATAGTAGTCATGGAAACCATCTTAAAAGTAAACCAGTATGCTTTTTTTCCCCCACGGGTTTGGCTGTTTTTTGTTTTAACTTTCTTCTTGTCC
>NW_011094628.1:0-427 GCF_000146605.3 Meleagris gallopavo | reverse complement strand
CTCTATGGGGGAGAAAAAAAAAACCAAAAAACTAAAATTTGGATAAACATATTAAGACATGTCAAGATTATAAATAAATTTTTCTTGCATGAAGATAAAAATCCAGTGGGCATCATTCAGACAATAGGAGAGGAAATCAAAGACTAAGCTTTACAGGTTTATACTGCAAGTTCATTCTGTTTCAGTCAATAAAGCCTATTCAGAATTCTTTGTTCTCTCTTGAAATTTTTTTCCCCAACTAGCAATAAAGGAAATGCATGGTACCATCCTAAGCCTGGCATTGCCCTAGACATTGCACAGAGAGTTTACTGTTCCTTCACCGCCAGCAGAAGCAGCTATTCACACACTTTTGATGTCCCTGTAAACATTTCCTTTGTCCTCCTTATCTAGTTACTGGGTATGTTGGTTTTTCCTTTTTTTTTTTTTT
>NW_011094627.1:0-1067 GCF_000146605.3 Meleagris gallopavo | reverse complement strand
TTCCCTTCCCTTCCCTTCCCTTCCCTTCCCTTCCCCTCCTCTTTTCTGTCTTTCAGAGATGAGTTTAGTACCATAGGAATCTTCCAATTTCTTTCCTTTCCAGCGTAAGTTAAACAAAAGAGTCACTAGTGAAAGAGCAGCATGGGCAGCCATAAATTAGATTTATAAAAGTCAAATCCTTTTGTCTTATCATCAAGAATGGTTCTTATTGCATATAGAAACAGCATTTGAAAAGAAGCAGCTGCAGAGAATGACGTAAGGGCAACAAGACCCTTTCCCAAAGCTGGGTCATGGTGATCGATGTGCAATGGTAGGCATGTATCATCTATTTATCTTATGGTGTTTTTAAACTATCCAAGGCTGTAATTCACTGCAAGTTCCAAAATTCAGTTGTTGCCTGCCCTGTCATTACTTCTTATAAAATATATACTATCCTTTAGTCTAAATTTAGGAATTGTGTCCAATAGGTGCAACAGAAAGTTGCAAATAAAAAGTGATTTATTAACACTAGTTACTCAAATCTTTTGAGGAATCAGTTCTTGGGGAAACACTCTTGAGCCTGACCTTTACATTTCATTGAATTTTTTAAATCCAAACCTGTTTGGGTAAGGGATTTCCTTGTCAACTAATTGTGAAGAACTGCTCGTGTCTAATCACTGATGGAATTCTCTACTGACGTAATAATGATGGTGAATATTTGTTATGAGGGAAAAGGCTATGTCCATAGTAAAACCACACTTTCTTTACCTGAAGACAATCTGTGACTGCTGTGGTTTTGTTCTGTTATGGTGGCTACATCTAATCATTACTGAGCAGACAGTAAACTCTTTTAGCTGTTCTCCCTGTTCAAGCCTTGTGGGAAGCCTAGGGGCAAGTAAACATTGCCATTGTTCTACCGTGGATCAGCTTGTCCTGGGGTGGGATGCAGGTGTACTTTCAGGTCTTAGAGTACACTTGGGCCTTGCCAAAAGGACTTGAGCATGTTAGACACTAAGGTATTTATAAACCAGCAGTGCTCCATCCTTTCCCTTCCCTTCCCTTCCCTTCCCTTCCCTTCCCTTCCCTTC
>NW_011094626.1:0-1650 GCF_000146605.3 Meleagris gallopavo | reverse complement strand
ATACCCACTTTTTGTTTTGTTTTGTTTTTTTTCCCCTCAGTGCATTTCTATATCTCTAAGGTTAGAAATGATTAATCTCTTACAACACTTTGCTATTGAATGTTTCTTCACTGAAGAGCACTGTCCTTTATTTAAGGATTTCCCTTCCATGTTTTCTGGCTGATATCCTTTCATACCCTTTTCCATTTGAATCTGAACTTTCCCGTCTTTAAACTGTGATAAATTTAAATGAAGGCATTAGTCCCAGCCGTATTGAATTGCTGTTGATGTCCAAACTCAAATTCTGTGTAGCTTAGTCATGCTTTTGTTTCTTATTCCTGCTCCCAAGTAGAGGAATTTATCTTCATTTAAAACCTGCTTTGTCATTTTCTTATTTTGTCTTTTGCCATCGTATGTGAATTAACTCCAGTACAAATACTAGGGTATAGTTATTTGCTTAATCAGAAGCCTGTCTTTTGTTTTAGATTTTTTATAATACGGTATTTGCTGTCATAAAATATTATTTGGTTACTGTAGTGGGTTCAGGTGAAAGCGCCTATTCAATTTTTAGCTATTTTAATGCTTACATAACCAGAAATAAGGCTTAATCTGAGGTTAAAATTGTGTGGGTTTAGCCCTCCAATTTGCCAGAAACATAGTTGTTCTGTATCCTATTTGTAAAAGGAGAATTTTATTTCTTGCTTTTCAAAGATACTGTAAGTATGAATTCCCTGCAGACTATAAGGCTTTTGAATTCTTTGAGAAAAGGAGGAACACATAGATAAATATCTATTACTGGAATTAGATGATAAGCCTATTATTCTGAAAAGTACCAAGACAGTGAAATTACATGTTGTTATTATTCAAGAAGGATATATTAAATCTTGATCATGCTGTACTGTAATGTAGTGGATAAATAGCACTGTTGTCCTAGTTTAAAAACAAGAGCACATTTAAAGTGCCATAAGTGGTTTATATGATGAGGAACACATTGATAAAGGTATTGTGGAAGAATATAAAAACATGTAACAAATAGTTCTCTTATTTTTTTCTTCGTCTTTCTGCACTTCAGCCACACATCTTCATTGCTTATTTAGTAATGTTTGGTAATTATTTAGTAAACTTTGAAAATCAGTGCATATTTTTCTTTTTGCCTGTCTGCAATACCAGAAAGTAACTTGCTTCAGCGGACTTTAATGCCTTTATATAAAAGAGCATATGAGTTTTGTAACTTTATATCAAACTACTAAAGGCCTGTGGTCCTTTGCTGCTGCTACAGCCCATGGCTTTCTAATTATTCTGTGGATAGCAAAGTGATTATAGATGAGCAATAGAGTAGTTGCTAAGAGACATCATGTGCAAGGAGCTAGGTAGCAACTGCTGAGTAATACTGCTCAATAGGCATCTCTCTAGTTTTCAGATGACTAATCAGCAGAATTCTGTATTAAAGAATTGCTGATGTAAATATTTTGGAACATAGAGTATATTTGTTTTCTTTCTTACAGTAAGGTCAAAACAAGAAATAAACAAGACAAAAAAGCTTAGAACTTCAGTCCTCATGGCTCTTCTCACTTGGTCATTTGATTAAGAGGTTTAGGAGTAAGTTTTGCAAAATATGTTGTTATTGCCAAAGAAAATTCTTCTTTTATTTGTTTTTTAAAAGATCAGAGT
>NW_011094625.1:0-584 GCF_000146605.3 Meleagris gallopavo | reverse complement strand
AGTGAAGACTGATAAGCATACAAATGACAATAACAATTGATGAAGTAGCTGCATGACCTAGGAAAAAGTAAAATGTTTAAACAAATAATTATCTGAAGATGCTAATATTGAATGTGTCGTTGGGGAATTTTCCAGTGAGCATCACTAAGGAACTCGTAAAGGTGGAGTGTATATCCTGAAATCTCAATCCATTTCTACTATATAGTGCAATCTTAGTTGGTTTTGTATTTATTTATATTGTTCAGATCCAAGGGATCCCTTGTAAAATATATTTGGTGCAATCATGACTTTTTTTTTCCTGTTGAAAGTATATAAATATAAATATATATTAAAAGGAAACTGTCAAGATACTAAACGAGGAAACTTAGAACAACATTTAAGATCACGATAAGGTCTGCCACTAAACACTGACTGTCACTTGTCTTTACTGAAATGTACCATCTTAAAGGACATTTGTTGTCCTTTTAAGTGGTTCTTTTTTACCAAGATAATTTAAAGATTTAAGAGGTCTCTATATAAATCTTTCTATCTTTCAGGAAGGCATGACCAAGGAAAGTGCTAACTGAATAAGTCACAAAGAGAAT
>NW_011094624.1:0-459 GCF_000146605.3 Meleagris gallopavo | reverse complement strand
AAAACAGCAGGTTATGGATAATATACTGAATTTACAAGCTACAAGGGTAAAAACTTTAGTTAAAATAGAAATTACTTCTCATACAGAGAAGAATACAGAATCCTGTAGAGGAATACAGAATCATGTAGAGAAATACATATTTACTTTTTAAATTTTCCTTATTAAATGAAACAAAAACAAAAATCCTATCAAAAAAAGATTCCCGGTAACATTATTTTTCTCTCTCCACAGAGTCTTAGAGTAATGGTTGGTCCTCAAATAAGTTTGGTGTGCTTCCACTATGGCTGTTACAAATGTGTAGCATTGCTCTCTTCAAACAAGTGTACTTCTCTCTTGAAATATGTATCACACCAACTGAACATGGACTAATTTTCAAATAATTGTGCCCATTCTTTGGCAAACCTGCTACTTTTTTTTTTTCTGTATTTGTTGTTTTATTACTTGTTTTTGCTTTGTTTG
>NW_011094623.1:0-589 GCF_000146605.3 Meleagris gallopavo | reverse complement strand
TAGAGCTGATTACCAGCACTCAGCTGACAACTGGTAACTGTAGGGTATGCAATAGCAAAACACAGAGCGTAGCCTTCCATTGCTGCTGATGAAGAAAGTGACAACTGAAGAAAAAAAATCTGATTTAGTCTGTTCTGCTGAAATCATACCTGTGTTGTATCTGCTGACTTGGTGGCTTCGGTACTACCATGAAGAATACAGTCTGCCACAGAAAGAGCACATGAACAGAAAAGTGCACAGCAGAGCCACAGAGAAACTAAACTAAAGCTAGTGATGCTGTTGGATCAACATCATTGCTCAGTGAGCAAAGCCACGGCAAGAAGTGGCAATGGCTTTGAAAAAAGACGAAGTATAGAATGACAGAGAGGTGGTAAGGACCCTAGGTCATCAGTTCTGGAGAAAGCAATTAAGTGAACAGAAATACTATTTCTAATATTTGCATTGGTATTTCCAGCACTTAGACCTAGTCCATCCAGAGCTAAAAAACTAATAAGACTTAAGCCCAGACAGGAAACCCTCAACACTAATATTTTGATCCTTGTAGACATAGGTTTCATTGTATGAATGCTGTTGAAACGAGGCATCTAAT
>NW_011094622.1:0-375 GCF_000146605.3 Meleagris gallopavo | reverse complement strand
AGCCATGCTTTTTAAAATGTTTCTAAGTAAATAAGATTAAAAAAAACAATTAATAATTTTTAAAAAAAAGGGCGGGGGGAGGTTTTAAGAGACCATCTAACTCTCCTCCTGCCCTGTCATGTCTAAACAGTACATAAATATTTAGTTTACCTGATATGAAAAAAAATAATAACTTGGATTGCACAGATACTTTCATTTCTGCGTTTCATTGCTTAGGAATCTCAGTCATAAGAGCACATCTAGCTTATAACCTAAATCTTCTTTACATAAAGTTGTTCCAATTATTTCTGAATCTATCTATATTGGACATGAAGAACAAATTCAGTCTTTTTGTAACAAACTGTTATATATTGAAAAACTGCTACCATGTCTCCC
>NW_011094621.1:0-406 GCF_000146605.3 Meleagris gallopavo | reverse complement strand
GGCTCTCCAACACAAAGAACAAGATGCAAAAGCAGTTGCATCACAAACACTCCTTTCATCCTGTCTACTTCAACAGACAACACTGACGGGCCCGCTCTCCTGCCCTCTTACTTCAGCCTCTGCACACCATTCTACTCTCCTGAGCATTAGGCTGGCACAGGGATGCAGCTCTTTCTAGGCTCTCCCTATGTAGCCCAGTACCTGTGTGCCACATGGATCTTAAAGCATTCTGCCTTCTGTGACATGCCCATGCCGTCACAATGCCAGTTCCCTGTACCACCTGCCCATCATGCAACAATCCTACTGTTCTTTTGACTAAATATCTCTGCACGGATGTCCATGTCAAAAATGGAACATCTCTCCAGCTGTGCAGCAGAGGACACGAGCTTCCATGCTCTAGCCATGT
>NW_011094620.1:0-592 GCF_000146605.3 Meleagris gallopavo | reverse complement strand
AAAGGAAAACTAGAGAGAATGTGGGCCCCGTTACTAAGTGAGGGGGGGTTCGTGGTAACGGGGGATGCTGAGAAAGCAGACATACTGAATGCCTTCTTTACTTCTGTCTTCAGTGAAAAGGCTCTCCCGCAGGAATCCCACACCCTGGAGGTTGTGAGAGGGCCTGGAGAATGGGAGACTTCCCTTTAGTCAGGAAAGAGGACGTGTGTGAGCGCCTAGGCAGTACTAAGGTCCACAAGTCCATGAGACCTGATGGGGTGCATCCACGTGTGCTGAGGGAGCTGGCGGAGGTCATTGCCGAACCGCTCTCCATCATTTTTGAGAGCTCTTGGACAACAGGGGAGGTCCCTGAAGACTGGAGGATAGCCAATGTCACTCCAGTCTTCAAAAAGGGCAAGAAGGAAGATCCAGGTAATTATAGGCCTGTCAGCCTCACCTCTGTCCCTGGAAAGGTGATGGAACAGCTTGTGCTGGATACCATCTCCAGACAACTGGGAGAAAAGGAGGTTATCAGGAGTAGTCAGCATGGGTTCACCAAGGGGAGGTCGTGCTCGACCAACTTGGTGGCCTTCTATGATGCTGTCACATGCTG
>NW_011094619.1:0-312 GCF_000146605.3 Meleagris gallopavo | reverse complement strand
TTGCTTTCCAATATCTTACATAGTAAATAAGTTTGTTTCTCCTCAGATTATTGCTGCTGTTTTGTTTTCAGGCCCCTCTCTCTATCCTTTTTCCCGTTATCTCTTTCCCAGGGTGCGGGTATGTGGGTCCCCCTGCCCCACAAGTCGTAGAACTGGGCCATACCAGCCTGTAAACTGTTGACACAACTGCACCCCACTCAGCTAGGTGCTATCTGCATATTTGTTGATGGTGCACTCAACACCACTGTTCACATTGCCGACAAATGGTTGCATTAGATGATCTTGGAGGTCATTTCCAACCTTGGTGATTCT
>NW_011094618.1:2454-3625 GCF_000146605.3 Meleagris gallopavo | reverse complement strand
ATCAGGAATGGGGTTGGGATGAGAGGGAAAAGAAAGGAGGTCAGAAATGGGATTGGGGTCAGAGGTGGAAATGGGGCTGGGAATGGGGCTGGGAATGGGATTGGGAATGGGATGAGAGGGAAAAGAAAGGAGAACAGAAAGGGATTGGGGTCAGAGGTGGGAATGGGGTTGGGAATGGGATCGGGAATGGGGTCGGGAATGGGATGAGAGGGAAAAGAAAGGAGAACAGAAAGGGATTGGGACAGAGGTGGGAATGGGATCAGGAATGGGGTCGGGAATGGGATGAGAGCGAAAAGAAAGGAGGTCAGAAATGGGATTGGGGACAGAGGTGGGAATGGGGTCGGGAATGGGGCTGGGAATGGGATCGGGAATGGGATGAGAGGGAAAAGAAAGGAGGTCAGAAATGGGATTGGGGACAGAGGTGGGAATGGGATCGGGAATGGGGTCGGGAATGGGATGAGAGGGAAAAGAAAGGAGGTGGAAATGGGGCTGGGACAGAGGTGGGAATGGGGCTGGGAATGGGATCGGGAATGGGGTTGGGAATGGGATCGGGAATGGGATGAGAGGGAAAAGAAAGGAGGTCAGAAATGGGATTGGGGACAGAGGTGGGAATGGGATCAGGAATGGGGTCGGGAATGGGATGAGAGGGAAAAGAAAGGAGGTCAGAAATGGGATTGGGGACAGAGATGGGAATGGGGCTGGGAATGGGATCGGGAATGGGAATGGGATGAGAGGGAAAAGAAAGGAGGTGGAAATGGAGCTGGGAATGGGATCGGGAATGGGGTTGGGAATGGGATGGGAGGGAAAAGAAAGGAGAACAGAAAGGGATTGGGACCAGAGGTGGGAATGGGATCAGGAATGGGGTTGGGAATGGCATCAAAATTACAGTTGGGAATGGGATCAGGAATGGGAATCAGTGGGAAAAGAAATGAGATCAGAAAGGGATGGGGATCGGAGGTGGGAATGGGGCTGGGAATGGGATCGGGATTGGGAATCAGTGGGAACAGAAAGGGATTGGGATCAGAGGTGGGAATGGGACTGGGAATGGGATCGGGAATGGGATGAGAGGGAAAAGAAAGGAGATCTGAAAGGGATTGGGATCAGAGCTGGGAATGGGGCTGGGAATGGGATCGGGAATGGGATTGGGAATGGGAATCAGTGGGAAAAGAAA
>NW_011094618.1:0-381 GCF_000146605.3 Meleagris gallopavo | reverse complement strand
CAGGAACTGGGAACGGGACTGGGACCCGGGATCGGGGCTGGGAAGAAGACTGGGAAGAAGACTGGGAAGAAGACTGGGAAGAAGACTGGGGGCGCAGACCTGATGCAGGAAGGGGAAGAAGAGCAGCCCCAGTTTCCTCCCCACGTACACCGTGTCCACTGCAAAGTAGTACTTGAGCCTCCCCACGGGCAGGAAGCGGTCGATCTGTGGGGCAAAATCCATCAGTGCCCCACAGCCCCACGCAGAGACCCCCGATGTGCGGGGGCTGCGGTGCCCGTGGTGGCTTTGGGGCAAAAAGTGGGGATTTGGGGTCCGAGAGATTCTTTCGGCTCTGGATTTGGGGTCCAATAGCGCCGTTTTGGGGTCCTTCAGCCCCACACT
>NW_011094617.1:0-315 GCF_000146605.3 Meleagris gallopavo | reverse complement strand
GCCCGACTGAACTGCGGAGAGATCGTTTCGCACGCTCGCAGCGTTCTGTGGGACGGGGGGTGAGCTGTCGGGAACTATGGAGAGTTCACTAACGAAGGAGCAGCAAGTACATCTTGAAGCCTTACAGTTAGTTTTTAACGTTTCAGAATCAGCCTGCATCTACCTCAGCATTAGTTACTTTTCTCAAAATGGTTAAGCAAAAATGTCCCTGAATTTCTGAAAACTGCATTCTCTTTTTATGGTGAACTTTGGGGACGAAAATTGGTGCAAAACTCCGGGAGGCTTCTATTACTAAAGACAGAACGACTGCTAAAC
>NW_011094616.1:0-305 GCF_000146605.3 Meleagris gallopavo | reverse complement strand
GCAAACCTTTGCTTTCCTATTGAGAGTAATAGGAGTTGTGTTTTTTTTAATACATGTAAAATTGTGCTCATAAATGTACACGTGTGTGCTGAAAAACACTGATCTGTATGAACATTTGTTGAGGTTTTTTTGGTTGTTTTTTGCTGTTGTTGTTTTGATCTTGGAGCCTGTCCTGAGGTGCAGAACCAGAATTGCCCAAGGGCCACTTGAAATTGAATTTCAATTGAAGTTCAACAAGACCAAATGCCAGGTCCTGCACTTCGGCTACAACGACCTCTACAGGCTTGGGGTGGTGTGGCTGGGGG
>NW_011094615.1:0-318 GCF_000146605.3 Meleagris gallopavo | reverse complement strand
TTTTCAGAAGTCTCGTTATTTACAAGTCATAAAATCATAGAGTCCTGAGAGTTGGAAGGGACCTCTGAGGGCCATCTAGTCCACCTTCCCTGCAGTGAACTGGAATACCACAGTTAGATCAGGATGCCCAGGGCCTTGTCCAGCCTCACCTTGGAAGTCTCCAGGGATGGGGCATCAACCACAACACTAGGTTACCAGGTTACATGTTCCATTGCCTCACCACCCCCACTGTGAAAGTTTTTTTCCTTAAGCTCAAATGGCTTAACACCATTCCCTTTGTTCTGTTGCAACAGACCCTGCTGAAGTTAGTCTTTTTTT
>NW_011094614.1:0-407 GCF_000146605.3 Meleagris gallopavo | reverse complement strand
CTTGATGATCTTGGAGGTCTTTTCCCACATTTATGATTCAATGATTGTAGCTTTATTGCCAGCACCTACGCTCTCATTACTGAGCAGGAATGTCTGCTGCAGGATTCCTTTGTTCCTGAGCGCATGTAATTGTTAGAATTCTTGAGTCCCACTGCTCCTTTGACAACCTTGGAGTTTTGCTGCCTGTGAAAAGAACTGCAGTGTCAGAGGCAGGGAGAGGACAAGGCTCAGAGGTTTCAGACAGGAACACCTGCGCTATTCCATTTTGGTTGGCAAGTTTGGAACTGTTAGAGTAGTATGGTTAGATTGTGGTTGGACTTGGTGGTCTTTAAGGTCTTTTCCAAACTGAGCAATTCTATGATTCTTACATTTAGTGGATTTTTATACCTGTTTGCAAATTTCTTTCT
>NW_011094613.1:0-576 GCF_000146605.3 Meleagris gallopavo | reverse complement strand
CACAGATAGAGATACTACTTTGGTGGAAATAAGCCCCTATTCCTCTCTCTGTATCCTTATGGGTGTGGTCTGCTGTGTGATTCTTCACAGCATCACAGAATGACTGAGAGGGGATAGCATCTCTTGGGGCCACTTACTTGGCTTTTCTGTGTCATATATGTAATAATCAGAAGTTGGTTGGTGACAGATATCATCTTCATATGTAAGTAAAGAAAGCTCAGTTTGCACAGAGAGCATTATAAAACTCGTTTGTACCTCTAACATTTTTTTTTAAAGATATTCAGCTTCCCATCTTTCTCTAGCAGAGACTGTAAAAATATTTCTCATAATTGTTGATAGATTATTAAGAAACATAAAGTGCATAATTAATTCAACATGAAATCAAGTTTTTGTTTCCTGGATATTAATAAGGTGCTAAAAAGCAACTGATGATATGATAGACAATAAAACTGTATCACTTAGAGAAATTCCAGCTGAACTGCTTTTATTATTTTGCCTCACTATAAGCTAAAATTTTCTGTGATGTTACAGCTCTTGAAATTCCTGAGGGGGGTTTATCCCCAGGAAGAGTCTTGT
>NW_011094612.1:0-897 GCF_000146605.3 Meleagris gallopavo | reverse complement strand
TGCCGGGTATTGAAACACTTAAAAGTAGAAAATGCACCAGTTGTGAATTGATTTGACTATGCTCAGTGCAAGAAGTTAAACTGGATCAGGTCCTAGATCAGATTCTCAGGATGCCACCAGAAAGAAACCATATCATTTATCTTCGTCCAATGCATCTATAGACAAAAGAACACCATTCTGGTCTCTAGACTCTCCGTATTAAACTGAAACTACTCAGCTGAAACAAGCTACTAATATATAGAAATAATCTTTTGAGCCAACATGATAAAATGAAACCTTTAAGTCACTCTCGATGTCAAGAAAAATTCTACAAGCTTCAGAACAGCAATGTTTCACATGAGCAACCTGATGACAGAAAGTAAATTCACACCATAGTCATTCATTCTTGTCATCTCGCTACAGGTCAAAAATGATCTCTTTTTTGTGACTTTCTCATGAAAAGTTGCAAAATTGGATGTAGGAAGCTTCATTTCATTTGTAAGAAAGAAGGTTTCTGAGTTAACTTCACTCAAATAAAGATTGCCTAAAGGACAAGTTAGAGTTTTGGGTTGAACTTCAAAAGAAAAATCTCCACAAAGAATTAGTGCCAGTGCCTGCTGTGTATGAAAAGTATCTGTATTTTAACCATAGTTTATATTATACCAGTGTTATTACTGCAACTCACTGAAGGAAGAACATAGTTTAGTGTCTAATAGAACTACAGGTTATAGCAACTATGAGTTGCTGAATAGCATATATGGATTCTGAGAAGACAGAAGCAAAAAAAAATAAATTATATGCACATTGTTCATTAAAAAAATCTCTTCAAAATTATTTGTGATTACTAATAAAAGTCAGCATTATCAAATGTTTTCCTGATCTTAGTTCCATGGGAAGTGTGACAAAAGGAGAGAGACT
>NW_011094611.1:0-431 GCF_000146605.3 Meleagris gallopavo | reverse complement strand
AATGCAGATATAGGTGTAAATAATTACATATATGTACATATACGTAGGTTGCTCCAAAAGTAATACTTCCTATTTATTTCCATGGAAACTACAACAGCAACAAAGAGCACAATAACACTGTGGGACAGAGCAAATTCTCAGCTACAAAACACTATTTTTCAATATAGTCACCACCATTAGCTATTTATGGCTGTCCGGAGTGTGACTTGTCTTTCATACCACTGCAGTCTCCACTGAAGCAGACCACCCACTACCTCCCTGTACTCACATTCACTATTTGGTCTCCATAAATGTTCAGCAAGCACTAAGTCAATGTGTTTACCTTTTTCCACATAGGGGAATTCAGTGACTTCCTTTATTCATAAGCATTTCCATGACAGACACCATTTGCCAGAGTGCCCCTCTGCTGCCATCTGTCCCATGGCAACAAA
>NW_011094610.1:0-522 GCF_000146605.3 Meleagris gallopavo | reverse complement strand
CTCTGATTCGGTGAACACTGGTAAGAGAATGGCTGGTGAGGAGCTTGGGTATCATCAAGTCCCAGCCCCTCTGACATCAGCAGGGTTGCCAGCTGCTAGATCAAGTACTAGATCAGATTGCCCAGTGACCCATCCAGCCTGGCCTTAAATTCCTCCAGGGATGGGGCATCCACAGCCTCTCTGGGCAGCCCGTGCCAGCACCTCACCACTCCCTCAGTAAAAAACCTTCCCTTGATATCTAATCGAAACCTCCTCTCCTTTAGTTTAAAACCAACTCCCTGTTGTCCTGTCACTATCTATCCATGTAAAAAGTTAGCTTCCCTCCTGTTTATAAACTCTCTTTAAATATTGGAAGTCCACACTGAGGTCTCTCTGTACCCTTCTCTTTTCCAGGCTGAACAAGTCCAGTTTCTTCAGCCTCTCTTTATAGGAGTTGTGCTCCAATCCTTGGAACATCTTTGTGGCCCTCTTCTGGACCCTCTCCAAAAGCTCCACGTGTTCCCTATGTTGGAGGCTCCAGAC
>NW_011094609.1:0-478 GCF_000146605.3 Meleagris gallopavo | reverse complement strand
CACCATACAACACCACTCCAGAGAGCCTTCAGGTTCACCCCCATCCGCCTGCAGGGGTGATATCCCATTCTCAGGGAAATCCCGACCTCCCATGGGAACTGGGCCTCCCTGCATCCAGCCCCCTGTGCATCCCATCCCACCAATGCCCCTTGTGAACACTGACCATGGCCTGTCTCAGCGACTGTACCCAGGTGCATCCCAGTGTGGCTGCAGCCAGGACGCATCCTTCACAAAAGCACAACTTTAGTCAGGACACAATGTGAACAGAAACATGCATTTGAAAACCACCCAGGGTACAGAGGGAAACTTGAAAAGCTGCATCTGGTAAATAAGCAAATGGTAAATAAGGTGCGTTTGCAGAGGAGCAGGAGCTCATCCCGCTGGGCAAATGCTGCTCCAGCACAGCCAAGCTGACGCCTAGGAGGGAGCTAGAGCTGTGGCATGGCAGGGAGCAGGCACGGGAAGGGATCTACAGGAG
>NW_011094608.1:0-346 GCF_000146605.3 Meleagris gallopavo | reverse complement strand
ACCGGAGTGTGTAGACACAGGTTATTTTCTTAATTGTTAACTCTAATATAAGGGACACTACCCAGCATTTAAAGAAGGGGACTGAGAAAATGGACACCCAATTGACATCTAATGATGATTAACATAGCTAGACTGACTGCAGCTATAATGATTTCTGCTGGTGGACTTCCTAAACCACAGTATGTAATCCTCCAACTTGTCAAGACTCATGCTGGCTGCGTTCTGAGCAGCCGTTAGACAAAATTGGGTGCATCTGTTCTTTATTAAAAGCAACAATCTGCTTATGAAAACATTTGTGTATCTATGAAAAATAAGCTTTGGTTTTCACTTGTGAAAACAGGGCAAT
>NW_011094607.1:0-418 GCF_000146605.3 Meleagris gallopavo | reverse complement strand
CTCAGCCATTATAAATGAGTAATTCAAGTAGGGCATGACTGCTTCTTGTTATTAACTTGATAAAGATGTTTCACTCAAAGTACATCAACAGTTGTGTTAAGTCATCCCTTTCACAAGCTCATTCTGTGCTAATGTTAAAGAAGTAAAAAAAAAAAACAACCACAAAACTGAACACAGTAAGTATTATGAAAATTACAGTGTTATTACCACAATTGTTCTCTAAATTCTGAAATACAAATATGCCCAGTTTCCTGATTTTTAAATTAAAAAATGTAATCAAGAAATTGCACTCTGCACTAAAGTCTTATTTAATTAATTTATACATGCAACTACTTACAAGACTGATACATGCATTTTCAACTACACAGATCTGTTTTTACTAAGTTCAGTTATAATGAAGAGCATTTCTTGTCTGCCA
>NW_011094606.1:0-445 GCF_000146605.3 Meleagris gallopavo | reverse complement strand
AAAAATTAAAACATTTAATAAATTATATAAATTATTAAATAAAAAAGTTCTGCTTATAAAAATTTGTCTTAGTTTCTGTGATATCTAAGAGAAAGTTGGCGGTAGCTGTCACTGCAGTAGTATTTGCTTATATTATTTATAAAAGTAACAAATTTGGCATCCTTAGTTGTGTACAAATAAGCCTTTTTTTACATGCGTTTAAATAGATTAGTTAGAAAATATACACATAAGATCAAAAATTTGGTCTGAGTTTAGATTATCATTCTGCTTCTGATCTGGTGTGGTTTTTATATTCCCTGCTTAAATAGTTGAGAGGAACTTGAATGTAAGAATAAGTTAAAATAAGTTAAAAAAAAAAAATAATAATTTATAGCCATTTGTATTATTACAAGTTTCTATATTCATCTGCTTATGTTTTTTTCTTATTTGCTCTGTGTATAGTAGT
>NW_011094605.1:0-398 GCF_000146605.3 Meleagris gallopavo | reverse complement strand
TGTGTTTCTTAAATTAATATACTTTTAATACATTTAATATAATCTCAGATTTATTTTTAATGTTATATTCATTCTGGTAATAAGGTTATTGTTTGTTTGTTTGTTTGTTTTTCAGTTAAGAAGCAATTGTTTCATATGTTTTGTTGTGATGCATGTTACACTGTAAAGGGAGGCTATTATACAATTAAATTTGTACAGCTAAAAAGTTTGTAAGATAGCTTGGCAAGAAAAATGTCTGTTACTTTAAATCAATAAATAAATGAACCTACTTTTTTCAGAGCCCCAGAATGAAACTTCCATTAAAAGAAAAAAAGAAAAAGAAAAAAGAAAATAAAATAAACTTCTATGAATTCTGCATGCAGATATGTTAGTGTGTGTTAATGCGCATACCCATACAC
>NW_011094604.1:0-332 GCF_000146605.3 Meleagris gallopavo | reverse complement strand
GGGGGAAAAAAAAAAAAAAGAAAAAAAATTCTACATTATCATATATTGAGAAGAAAATTCAAAATCTCATCCTAAGAATTAACAAAAAAGAAAAAAAGTTACAAGCAATGCATGTATACTAACACTTCAAAACAGTTTTTTTTTCTGAAATCTCTACTGCTTATTCCATCATTACTGTTACTTTTTTTTAAGAATTAAAGCCAAACAAAAAAAATCTTCTTGATCTCTAGAAAGAAAGATCTTCAGTGAGAAGAAAGTGATAAACACAAAGCATATGGAGAATGGAAATTCTTAAAATTTGTTTTGTTCAAAAAAGTCTATTCTGATCTTTT
>NW_011094603.1:0-401 GCF_000146605.3 Meleagris gallopavo | reverse complement strand
TCTGGCTGCTCCTCCTGCATACTCAACAGCTACAGTAACTGGACCAAGGCTGAACTGGAGATTGATTTCATTTGTCTCTTGTTTTGGCATCTCCTTTCTTCTATCCGATGTGTAGCCTACATATATTGATAAATGTGCACTATATATTAGCCATACACATATAAAGCTGTTTTGTGAATGACGGCACAGTCTCATCATCCTTTCCACCTTTCATTTTGAAGCACTGATGGATGCATAGCTGCATCTCACTGACTCACCTCTATCAGTGTTGACAGACTGCTCATATCTCACTCTGCCACTGGAGCTGTGCACGCACTAGGTACCAGGCACTGAGTACAGCACCGAAGAGATGGTCCAGAAAGGAGCTTTTGGAAACTCTTTTTTTCTGGTGAAAACAGCTG
>NW_011094602.1:0-322 GCF_000146605.3 Meleagris gallopavo | reverse complement strand
CCCTCCTTTTTGCACATCTTGAGGACCAAAGTGACACTTGCTTTCTTCCAGCCTTTGGGCACTTTTCCCATCTGACACGATAGAGCAGCAATTCTAGGCCTCACAACTTCATCTGCCAACTCCCTTAGCTCTTATGGGTGCCATCATATCAGGTCCCATAGATTTACAAAGGTCCAGTTTGATTGAATGTGCTCTGACCTGATCCATGCAAATGTTTACTCCTGAAATATTCTACAATTTAGTGAATTAATACAAACCATTTATGGTTGTAATATATAACATATTTTAATATTCAGTACATAAACCTTATTAAAAGCATTAT
>NW_011094601.1:0-360 GCF_000146605.3 Meleagris gallopavo | reverse complement strand
ATGTTACTTACAACTTGTGTAGGGCTTCTAAATAGCCATAACTTTTTTTTCTTTTTAAAGAATGCCATTAGTCTTACATCAGCAAGGAGGCTTCTCCCAGAGCCATACAGAAGACTGCCTTCAAGGTATAAGGCCCTTCATCCAACCAGAACTGAGTGCCATGTCAGCACCAACAGAACCTATTACTTACCCACTTAGAAAAAAATTATTTACTTGATCTGTGTATTTAGATAACCTCAAGCATTTTGTCTTCAATACAATTTTCCTTAATTTTGAGTTCTTCTGTAAGGTTTCTTTCCTATTCCTCTGTGAAATTCCTCTTTGTGAAATTTGGAGCTTTTTTTTTTTTTTGGTGATTTT
>NW_011094600.1:0-385 GCF_000146605.3 Meleagris gallopavo | reverse complement strand
TAGCTGGCCCGGGGCCAGGGCAGCCGCTGCAGGGGCTGGAGAGAAGCGAAGTTTCTACGTCAAACCTCAGCCATGGAGAAAAAAGACCCGCTGGTACGGTAGGCACATCCTCCCTCCCCTTCTGCCCTGTGTTATTCTGGCTTGTGGAAGTAGGCTGAAGTAAATATAATTACAAGCAAAGTCAGGCTGTGAAGCGGCGTGAGTGTATTTCTGCCAAGCGCAGCTCGGACTGGGACTTGGCAAGCTGAGAATCCTTTCAATGTGCATTTAGGGGTGATGATGGGAGTCCTCTGAGTCATAATTAAAGTAAAACACGTTATTTAATGCACAGAGCAGTAAGGATATTTAAAAAAAAAAAAAAATCACAGTAGATCTCTTACGGCTT
>NW_011094599.1:16210-22412 GCF_000146605.3 Meleagris gallopavo | reverse complement strand
TGGTTGGCGCCCTGCACACAGCAGGGGTTGGAACTGATGAGCGCTGTGCTCCTTTGCAGCCCTGGCCATGCCGGGGTTCTACAATGATTCTATGATTATGGGTCCCTATGGCCCCCTTTGGATCCTCATGGCACCCTATGGATCCTTGTGGCACCCCATCAATCCCTATGGCACCCTATGGATCACTGTGGCTCACTGTGGATCCCTATGGCCCCCTGTGGGCTCTCTGGGCAGCCTGTTCCGCTGGTTGGCGACCTGCACCCAGCAGGGGGTTGGAACTCAATGAGCATCGTGCTCCTTTGCAACCCAGGCCATTCTAGGATTCTGTGATTCTATGATGATGCTCTCCTAAGCCTGCACATTAGCAGGGTCAAGGAATGCCATAAAAAGCCCTTGTTTATGACAGATACAAATGGAGACGCGTGGCAGTGCAAACCTCTGAAAGCAGAGCCATTGCGAGGACTCTGCTCACAGCACAGAATGCATGGCAGCTGCCCAGGAGTGAGTCCTTATCTGAGCTCGCTGATGCCAGCAGATAAAGAAATCTGAGAAGTGCTGCTATGCCATAGAAGAGTTTGTGAGTGTGAAATACGGAGTGTTGGATAGAGCGTGCGTGTCCACTGTGGGCAGAATAGAGATCACTGTATTCTCAACCTTCAGTCTCTTGCCTTTTAAGCACGGTGGGTCTGGGGGGGGGTGTTCACAGGAGTGAGCTGGTGAAAGGGAAGCCTTTCAGAGCTAAGGAAGATGTGCTGAGGAGCCCTTTGCAGCTGCCTTGCTTTCCATCTTTTCACTTGTCGGGTTCGGTGTTCAGCTTACGATTTCTGCAGAGCAGCTTCTCAGCTTCATTCTGCTGCTGGTAGCAAGGTGTGGTTTTAATTCGGCTCCCAAAGAAGCGTCTGCTGTTGCTTGGGTGGCGTTAAGGCCTGGCTTAGGGGCAGCAGCGGGGGTCAGACGTCACAGTGAGCTCCTCCAGTCCGAGGACGGACCGTCCCTCCCCCCATAGATCTCAGCAAGGTGGTGATGCCAGGATCCACCTCCTGTCTCTGCTGCAGCGCGGTGAGGTGGTGGCAGCCAGGACTCACGTCTTGTTGCCCCGTGCAGCCCCACGGTGGGGAGGATTACCTTGCAGGCGGTGCCGCAGCCTCACTAACCTGTATTTTCTTTCAAGTGCATGAATTTGATTACTTTCTTTCTAATCTTCTATCTTCTGCTTCTTTCCAGTTCTCTGGTCTGTGTGCTGTCACTTGTGACCCCATCAACTCACACCACCTCGGGCTTTCCCTTTTCTCCCTGTGTCATCAGTGCCCTGCCAGGACATGCGATGCCCCCCACCACCACACACCCACTCCCCTTCCTCTGCTGGCAGAGACACACGGGGGCCCATCCTCCACAGGTGTTCTCAGCACACGCAGATGCTGACATTCGTGCCCCAGGAAGGCTGGGACCGAGGGGGTAAAGGCACGTGTTGAGAAGGAGCAGCAGCCCAGCCAGGCCGACGTGCGTCCTGGTGGTTTTTCCACCGCTCCTTCGTGGATGCACTCAGCTCTGAGATTGCACGTGTAATGGGCTCTGCACCAAGCAGACCCTGCACAGTGTACTCGTTCACTTGGCCTCACTTTGTCCAGTATACGTGGGCTCCACAGTATTAGAAGGATATAAAAACGTGAGATTGTGCCCAAAGGAAGACAACCGACAAAGTTGGTTAAAGGACCAGACAGGGAAATACTGGGGTGCATCCAGAGGAGGGCCACGAAGGTGATCAACCCTGGGAAGAAAGGCTGAGGGAGCTGGGCTTGTTTAGTTTGGGGAAGAGAGGGCTCCAGAGAGACCTCATTGCAGCCTTCCCATATTTGAAGGGAACTTAGGAGCAGAAGGGGGACCAACCTTTTACACCGTCTGATGGTGACGAGATAAGGGGAAATGGCTTTAAGCTAAAAGATGGGCAATTCAGTTGAGATGTTAGGAAGAAATCTTCTACTCAGAAGGTGGTGAGGTACTGGAACAGGATGCTCGGAGGAGTTGTGGATGCCCCGTCCCTGGAGGCATTCAAGGCCAGGTTGGATGTGGCCTTGCGCGGCTTGACGTGGCAATTGGCAACCGTCCCCGAGGCAGGGGGTTGGAATTAGATGACGTTTAAGGTCCCCTCCAACCTAAACCATCCTGTGATCCTGTGATATGTCAGAGGAGCAGCCACAGTTTGCCCAGCTTGGAGGAGACAGAGGGGAGGCTTCATGGCAGCCTGCAGCTCATTCGTGGCAGCCCACAGCCAACTTAGGACCTCCTACAGGTCCCAAAGAAGCAGCAGGGAGCTGTCAGGGGAGCGTCGGGCTGGGGACGGGGGAAGGGCTCTGCACCGGATGGTGGTGGGCTTGGAACAGGCTCCCCAGGGCGGTGGTCGTGGTTCCAAGCCTGTCGGTAGCGCTGAAGAAGCATTCGGACAATTCACTCGTGGAGATTTAACACTCACCTTGCCCTTTGTGGAGCCGGGAGCTGGACTCGGTGCTTGCCACGGGTTCCTTCCGCCCCACTGATCCCGTTTTGCAATGGTCAAGCAAAGGGGCGTTCGCTAACGGGTGGTGGGATGTGCGTGAGCGTGCAGCGTACGCGGAGGTGACCGAGTGCTCGTGCTCGTGCCCTGTGCTCCGCCAGTCTGCCTTACGCACGCGCACGCCTCCTCGCAGCCACCGCTGAGCCTTTTGCGTTGGTCTGCTGATGTCTCCAGCCCTCCCGGCGGGTGAGGACGGCCGTCTGCAAACGTGCGGGCTGTGAAATGAGCACTTCTGGGCGTATCGTCCCAGGTTGCCCTCTGGAGGTTTCTGTTTCTTCCGCAGCAGTCGGTGCTGGGAAGGACGAGGTGTAGGAGCCTGTTGTAATCATGGCTGCTCCCTTTTCAGACATGCATTTCTCCTTGCCAGGGTACGTTCCTGTATCTGTTTCTTTCTCTCCCCGTATTTGTCCACTGTAATGTTCATTACCATCATCTCCTCTTCCTTCCCCTCTTCCTCTCTTCCTCCTCCTCCTCCTCCTCCTCCTCCTCCTCAGATCCTCAACTCTTGAAGACAGTATTAAACAGTACGAGCAGGATCTGGCCAGGAAGCTGTACCAGTCCCGGCAATGGGCTCCTGCTCCCGGGGCCAGGCCAGCTCAGATGCCTAGTCCAGTGCAGAGTCACGCCTCGAGAACCCCTGGGTCAGGAAACCAATCCAGGTGTGCACAGCCCCATCCCTGCCAGCTGCATGCTCCGTCCTGTCTGTGTCCCCCCGTCCTAACGCCGTGCTCCCAGCTGCGTCCTTACAGGGTTAGGGAGGATTCGGTGAGCTGGAGCTCATTGCCCTCAGGTACCGCAGACGGCTGGCGGTCAGTGGGACGATGGGTGGACGCCGGGTCTGTCTGCTTGGGTGGGAGCCGACGTTTCTGAGGGCTGAACCCCCTTTTGTCAGAGGCGGTTTATAATGCCCCGGTGGCAGCAGAGGGATAAAGTGTGGCACGCTTGGAGAGTAAAGCCCTGAAAACTCACCTAGTCGCCGAGCCCTGGCAGTCCCCCTTCACGTTCCTCAGTTTGGATTGCTCTCTGTCATACGTGGCACCTCTGGGAAGGCCTGCAGCGTCTCAGTGGGTTGATGCTGAGCTCCGGGCTCTGCTCTGCACACGTGGCAATGTGTGCATTTCAGGACTGTAACGTCTGATGACAGCAAACCGAGCTGCTCGCTCCTGCTCTGAAAGTCTGTCTGCCGGGGGGAGCCAAGGGTTCATCTGGCCTTTCTGCTCTCAGCTTGTAGACTGCGGTCCAGCCGCTGGGCACAGAAGAGGACATTAATCTGGTATGGAGAAAGCAATGTCTGATGTCTTTTTCTCCTCCCTTCCCTCCTCCTTTCTGAGACAGGATGAAATCCCTTGAACAGGATGCTCTTAAAGCCCAAATGGTCATTGCCAAGTCCAAGGAGGGAAAGAAGCGCAGCACTCTGGAGCAGGTGACAGAGTCACCTTCGCCCGTTCCTACCCCGTCACCGACGCCACTGGAAGGTACTGTGCAGCCGTTTGGGGGAAAAAAGTTCGTGCTTTTGCAGGTTAACTTGCTTGAAAGCACATTTGCAGGGTGCAGTTTCTTCATTCAGTTTCTCTCTTTGAGAGCAGCCCTGCGGAGAAGGACCTGGGGGGTCCTGGTGGGCGAGAAGCTGGACGTGAGCCAGCAGTGTGGGCTTGCAGCCCGGGAGGCCAACTGTGTTCTGGGCTGCATTAAAAAAGGGGTGGCCAGCAGGGACAGGGAGGTGATCGTCCCCCTCTGCTCGGCTCTTGGGAGGCCCCATCTGCAGCACTGCGTCCAGGGCTGGAGCCCCCAGCACAAGAAGGACAGGGAGCTGTTGGAGAGGGTCCAGAGGAGGCACTGAGATGCTCAGAGGGCTGGAGCAGCTGTGCTGTGAGGAAAGGCTGAGGGAACTGGGCTGGTTCAGCTGGGAGAAGAGAAGAGAAGGCTGCAGGGAGACCTGATTGCGGCCTTCAGTGCTTGGAGGGAGCGGATAAACAGGAGGGGAACGGCTGTTTGTGGAGGGGTGGGGTGGTGACAGGACAAGGGGAATGGCTTTAAAGTGAGCCAGGGGAGGTTTGGGTTGGATGTGAGGAGGCAGTTTTTCATGCAGAGGGTGGTGAGGCAGTGGCACAGGTTGCCCAAGGAGGCTGTGGATGCTCATCCCATCCCTGCAGGCATCCGAGGCCAGGCTGGATGTGGCTCTGGGCAGCCTGGGCTGCTGGTTGGTGACCTGCACACAGCAGGGGTTGGAACCAGGTGAGCATTGTGCTCCTTTGCAGCCCTGGCCATGCTGGGGTTCTGTGATTCATTCAGCTGAGGCTGAAGGACCTGTTTGATCGCACGACACTTCTCGGCACAGGAGATTCTCCTGACACACAGAGAGCAAAACATTGAAGTGATGGTCCTGGGAAACAAGAGCAGAGTTGAAAAGACAGGAAAGCAGCATTTATTTGGAAAGGGTCTGTTGTGAGTGTGGTCTTTTATCGCACTGAAATAAGTGCTGGATGGAAGGGACAGGCATGTGTGTGTGTTGCGTATAACCCAGGCGTTCAGTAGACAATGCTTGTATGTCATCTTTTGCAGATTGCAGTCCCAGGAACGTCACTTCACCAGGAAGGCTGGTATGACAGATTCTGCTTGCTTTCGTTCTCTCTGTAATCCTGGGGTTTCTCAGTTACTCACCTTGGGTGTGGGTCGTGCATCTGGGCCATGAGGTCCCTGTTTCAGTACTTAACCTGAGGCAGAGTTGTGAAGGAGGCACTGTGGATGGAGCTTTGCCATGCCCATTGCTAGAGACATCCCCTTCTGTGCAAATATACAGCAATATCTGTCTTCCATTTCTCCGTTTTATTCTTTTCCCAGTAGTACCAAACCAAAACCTTAAGCTGAAATCAGCATCTTACTTTTCCTAAGGGCTGTATAAATACAGCAGGACGTCGTTGCAGAGAACTGTCAGAGTTGGTGCAGCGGAGTGGTGGGACCTGGTTCTGCCCAAGGTCTCATGCTACAGCCAGCTCTGAATGAGGCGTCAGCTGTGCTGGAGCTGTCAGGAATCTTGTTCTTCCCTAAGCTGGTGTGTATGTGCAGCTCATGGGAGCACATCCTGTTTTCTATGCAACTTGGAGCACCTACCCTGACAGCAGGACAGACAAAACGCAGCGTCCCAATGTCCCTGAGATGCCTTCCTTCCCAGAGGCTGCATCCAGACACCATTGACATTAACTGTGAATGATGCTTTGCTGCTAACCCTCCGTCGATCACTCAGGGTGCTGCTGTGTGTCCATCCGTTCCTCTCTCCTCACTCTCTCTTTTCTCTTTCTTCTCATTTACTGTCCCTTCTAGTCCATGTCTGAAAAGAAGTTTGACTACCGGGAATTTGCTGCTATTCCTTCCTCCAAACCTGTTTACGAAATCCAGGTATTCACTGCATGCTGAATTTCTGCCTGCTGTTGGATTGGTCAGGGCTTGATTTAGTGGAAGTGCTGCATATGGTGTGATGACCCTCAGAACAGAGGCTGAATGGCGTGAGGAAGAGCTTCAGGATCCCCCTCGTGTACGGGGCAGTGACGATGAGCAGAGGGCTGGAGCAGCTCTGCTGTGAGGAAAGGCTGAGGGAAGTGGGCTGGTTCAGCTGGGAGAAGAGAAGAGGAGGCTGCAGGGAGACCTGATTGC
>NW_011094599.1:10457-14823 GCF_000146605.3 Meleagris gallopavo | reverse complement strand
AACCCAACCCAACCATCCCATGGTTCTATGACCTTCAAGGACCTTTGCAACCCAAACCTGCCATCCCATGGCGCTATGACCTTCAAGGACCTTTGCAACCCAAACCTGCCATCCCATGGCGCTATGACCTTCAAGGACCTTTGCAACCCAACCCTGCCATCCCATGGCGCTATGACCTTCAAGGACCTTTGCAACCCAACCCTGCCATCACATGGTTCTATGACCTTCAAGGACCTTTGCAACCCAACCCAACCCTGCCATCCCATGGTTCTATGACCTTCAAGGACCTTTGCAACCCAACCCAACCCTGCCATCCCATGGTTCTAAGATCTTCAAGGACCTTTGCAACCCAACCCAACTATTCCATGGTTCTGTGACCTTCAAGGACCCTTCCAACCCAATCCAACCCAACCTAGTGGTTGGTGACCCTGCACATAGCAGGGGGTTGGAACTCAGTGATCATTACGGTCCTTTTCAACCCAGGCCATTCTAGGATTCTGTGATTCTGTGACAACAAGTAAGATTTTATTTAAATATGTCAGCAGTAAAAGGAAGAGTAGGGAAAATGTGAGTCCCCTACTAAATGAGGTGGGTGCCTTGGTAACAGGGGATGCTGAGTAGGCAGAGGTTCTGAATGCCTACTTTGCTTCAGTCTGTAATGGTAGGTCTGGCCCGTAGGAATCCCAGACCCTGGAGGTAAGAGGAAGAGTGTGGGGAAAGGAAGGCTTTCCGTTGGTTGAGGTGGATCAGGTCAGAGAGCACCTAGCCAAAATCAACAGACACACATCCATGGGCCCCAACGGGATGCACCCACGTGTGCCGAGAGAACTGGCAGAGAGAATTGCTGAACTGCTCTCTGTCATCTTTGAAAGGTCCTGGCAAATGGGACGGGTGCCTGAAGACTGGAAGGTGGCCAGCGTCACTCCAGTCTTCAGAAAGGGCAGGAAGGAGGACCCAGGAAACTACGAGCCTCACCTCTGTCCTTGTGAAGGTGATGGAACAGTTTGTTCTGGATGCCATCCCCAAGCAAACGGAAAGGAGAAGGTTATCAGGTGTAGTCAGTATGGGTTTACCAAGGGAAAGTCATGCTCGACCGACATGATGTCGTCACTGTCCGGGTAGATGGGAGGAGAGCAGTGGGTGTTGTGTACCTTGACTTCAGCAAGGCGTTCGACACCATCTCCCACACCATCCTGGTTGTGGAACTTAGGAAGTGCAGGATAGATGAGTGGATGGTGAGGCGAGTTGAGAACTGGCTGAGCTCAGAGGGTGGTCATCAGCAGTGCAGAGTTTGGTTGGTCGCCTGTAACCAGCGGTGATCCCCAGGGTTCGGTGCTGGAGCCAGTCTTGTTCAACATCTTCAACATCTTGTTCAACATCTGGATGAAGGCGTAGAGTCTGCAGTAAGTTTGCTGATGATACAAAGCTGGCAGGAGTGGCTGAAACACCTGAAGGCTGTGCTGCCGTTCAACTGGACCTGGGCAGACTGGAAAATTGGGCAGGGAGGAACCTGAGGAGGTTTAACAAGAGCAAGCGTAGAGTCTTTGCACCTGGGGAGGAATAACTGCGTGCATCAGTGCAGGTTGGGGGACGACCCGAAGAGAGGAGCTCTGCAGAGAAGGACCTGGTGGTCCTGGTGAACAAAGAGGTTGGCCATGAACCAAGCAGCGTGCCCTTGTGGCTAAGGAGGCCAATGGTATCCATTAAAAAACCGGCTGAGGGAGGTGATCCCAGCCCCGTACTCTGTCCTGGTGAGGCCGCATTTAGAGTCCTGTGCCCAGTTCTGGGCTCCCCAGGTCCAAAAAGAGGGGATCTCCTAGAAGGAGCCCAGCGGAGGGGCACAGAGATGATGAAGGGCCTGGAGCAGCTCCTGTACGAGGAAAGGCTGAGTAACCCGGGGCTGTTCAGCCTGGGGAGGAGAGGACCGAGAGGGGATTTGATAATGTTTATCAATTTCTCAAGGGAGGCGGGAGGCAGACGGATGAGGCCAGGCCCTTCTCAGTGGCGTGCAGTCACAGGACAAGGAGCGACAGCCTAAAACTTGACCACGGGAAGCTCCGCGGCAGCACACGGAAGAACTTCTGCACGGCAGGGGTGGCAGAGCACTGGAACAGCTGCCCAGAGAGGTGGAGGAGCCTCCACCATGGAGATACTCAGTGCCAGCTGGACGCCCGCCTGCGAGACCTGCCGTAGGGAACTGTTGGGAGGGGGCTGCATTCAGTGACCTCCCGAGGTCCTTTCCTACCCCTGCGATTCTGTGAAGCTGTGATTAGTGCTGACTTTCAGGCCACCTCAAGCTTTGGCCCACGACCGAAGTTTACCGTTCTGACATGGTGGCGTTGCTCTGAGCTGCTGAGCTGCAGGCACCTGTGGTTGGTTGCTGTCAGTCCTCGTTCCATGTTAAGCTTGCAAGAGGGGTCGAGGTTTAGTCTGGAGTCGAGCAGGCTCAGGGGAGACCTCATTGCTCTCTCCCGCTCCCTGAAAGGAGGCTGTAGGGAGGTGGGGGTTGGTCTCTGCTCCCAGGGATCGGTGATGGAACAAGAGGTGGTGGCCTCATGTTGCATCGGGAAGGCTCAGGATGGAGATTAGGAAACGTTTTTTCTCCATGCAGCGGCACGGCTGCCCAAGGAAGTGGTGGAATCTCCATCCTAAGGGGTGTTGGAGAGCCGTGGAGATGCGGCTCCTGTGGACGTGGTTTGTGGGCACGGTGGGGATGGGTTGGGGTTGCGCTTGGTGACCTATTAGGCCTCTTACAGCATAATGCTTCTATGATTCCATCCACAATTGAATAAAGAGAAAAAAAAACCCACACTGATTTTGCCTATGAAGCCAGGCCTGAGAGCAGTGCGGGTGCAGAACTGGGATCCAGGACCCTCAAGGAAACATCACTGCCCCGTGTCATCGGTCCCCTCCCATGTTTCTGCTCCTTTTCAGCAGTCTTCATGCTTTTTGCCTTTCCTGTCGCTCACTGTCCCCTCCTTTCTCCCCAGACAAAGTAGTAGGAGAGCCGTGGTGGGCAGACCCAGCTCTCATCTCACAGTTGAGTCAACGGGCTGCTTGATGGCAGCGGAAAATTAGCATGTGAGGGCCGTGCCCTGGCTGCTGTGCCACCAGAGCCTTTGAGGCAAAAGGTTCTCTTGGAGGGGGAAATCACCTGGCACTGGTGGGACAGAGGCAAATGCTCATTTCTTCTTCTTTCCAGTCTCCTGATGCAGCTGATGAGCTCGGATACGTGGAGGACAGAAATAACTCAGGTAAGCCAAAGGCCAAAGGGAAGCTCTCTGTACCACCTTCATCCCATCCGTGGTTCCAGTGTTTCCTTGGCCTGTTTGTGGAGTCAACCCCGAGGACCTCGCCTTCTTGCTGCTTGAAGCATTATCCTTTTTTTTTCTTTTCGCCCGTTCTAGAATGAAACCTTGAGATCCGCCACATTCAGTTTTGGGTAGGATATTTGCATCGTGCTTATTAACGGCCGATTTGCTGAGAACTGTTTGTTACAAGCATGCCTAACCTCGTGTTGTGCTCTCGACTGAAGAGGGGTGGTAGAATGCAAGTGGGAATTCCTGGCCTCTGACAGCTGCTACAAAGGGAGTAACATCCATCATTAGGGTTTGCTTTGTGCCCCTTCTGTTGGAACAGAAGCAGGCAGTGCAGGTGCTCGTCCCGCTTTGGCACTGGAGGGCATTTGGACGGAGCGTGGTGTGGTGACTCCCCAGTTCTAAGCTTATGGAGCTGTGTGCTCTGTCAGCTAAATAAGCACTAATTAAGGTTTTGGCTTGTGATTAATGGTTCTGCGTCAGGGTGGTCACAAGCGGTGTCCCTCGGGGGTCTTGGGATCGATGCTCTTCAGCATCTCCATCAGTGACAGATGATGGCATCGAGTGGCCCCATCTGCAGCCCTGCGTCCAGGGCTGGGGCCCCCAGCACAGGAAGGACAGGGAGCTGTGGGAGCGGGTCCGGAGGAGGCACTGAGATGCTCAGAGGGCTGGAGCAGCTGTGCTGTGAGGAAAGGCTGAGGGAAGTGGGCTGGTTCAGCCTGGAGAAGAGAAGAGGAGGCTGCAGGGAGACCTGATTGCGGCCTTCAGTGCTTGGAGGGAGCGGATAAACAGGAGGGGAACGGCTGTTTGTGAGGTGGGTGGTGACAGGACAAGGGGAATGGCTTTAAAGTGAGCCAGGGGAGGTTTGGGTTGGATGTGAGGAGGCAGTTTTTCATGCAGAGGGTGGTGAGGCAGTGGCACAGGTTGCCCAAGGAGGCTGTGGATGCTCATCCCATCCCTGCAGGCATCCGAGGCCAGGCTGGATGTGGCTCTGGGCAGCCTGGGCTGCTGGTTGGCGACCTGCACACAGCAGGGGGTTTGGAACCAGG
>NW_011094599.1:10282-10437 GCF_000146605.3 Meleagris gallopavo | reverse complement strand
ATAGGCTGCTCATAGACTGCTCATAGGCTGCTCATAGGCTGCTCATAGACTGCTCACAGACTGCTCATAGACTGCTCATAGACTGCTCATAGACTGCTCATAGGCTGCTCATAGGCTGCTCATAGGCTGCTCATAGACTGCTCATAGGCTGCTCA
>NW_011094599.1:7015-10262 GCF_000146605.3 Meleagris gallopavo | reverse complement strand
GCTCCTTTGCAGCCCTGGCCATGCTGGGGTTCTACAATGATTCTATGATTATGGGTCCCTGTGGCACCCTTTGGATCCTTATGGTACCCTATGGATCCTTGTGGCACTCTATGGATCCCTACGGCACCCTGTGGATCCTCATGGCACCCTGAGGGTTCTCTGGGCAGCCTGGGCTGCTGGTTGGCGACCTGCACACAGCAGGGGGTTGGAACTGATGAGCGCTGTGCTCCTTTGCAACCCAGGCCATGCTGGGGTTCTGTGATGATTCTATGATTATGGCTCCCTATGGGTCCCTATGGCACCCTATGGGTTCCTCTGGCACCCTATGGATCCTTGTGGCACTCTATGGATCCCTACGGCACCCTGTGGATCAGGCACCTGTGGATTCTCTGGGCAGCCTGTTCTGCTGGTGGCGACCCGCACACAGCAGGGGTTGGAACTGATGAGCGCTGTGCTCCTTTGCAGCCCAGGCCATGCTGGGGTTCTGTGATTAAGAGCAGCGCCCTCCAACCACGCAGAGTCCTCCACCCAGTTTGAACGTCTCTCCACATGTCTGCCAGTGCCTTTGTTTTATTCCTGTTCGTTTTGTTTGAAAGTGAGCCCTCTGGCAGTCCCAGCATCCCTCGAAGGCGTCACACTGCTTACCTGTGTCCTCTTGGCTCCAGGTCCTTTTCAGACGACGGGTTGATGCTATGTAGCCGTTCAGGGAGGATTCAGGGTCACAGCCAGTGCTCCTACCTGGTTACTGTAAGGAGGAGGGCATTGCTGTGAGCATGGCTGCAGAGCAGAGGGTGGGCCATTAAGTAAGGCTCAGCACCTTTGACTGCACACCTCTGATCTGATAGATTTCTTTATTTGAGAGTCTCTGCTAAATTCAGAGACTTCGGAGGAGCTGCTCAGTACCTGGAAGGAAAAGTGACGTGGCTTGATGAAGCTTTTTCCTTCTTGCACGAGTACTTCATGGAAGTTGGGTGGGTTCTGTGGGCTGTGCAAGAGCACAACGTACCTCAGGCACAAAATCCGTCCCTGCAAAGCCTCAGACCACAGTAATTGAGGGTCTGCTCTGCCACGGTGGCCGCTGAGCGAGGCCCTTTGGTGGAGGAGCCGAAACGCAACCTGCAGAAAGTGCTTCGCTCATCCAACTTCAGCAGTGGGCAGAAGCAGAAGGCTCACCTCTCTCAGCCCCGTGCTGATGCTCATAGTGCCCTTCCGTGCCCAGTGCTCTGTTGGAACGACTGCAGCGCTTCGAGCGCGAGCGCGGACCTCAGTCCTTCTGGGTGCCGATTCTTGCTAAAGTTTGGCACTTCCGTGCCGTTTTCAGCGAGTCCTGGGCGATGGGGGAAGATGTCTGCTGAGGAGTGCAGCTTCCTTCCCAGAAAATAATAGCACTTCAGGTTCAGATCACCTAAAAGTTCTGGGCCTGGCATTGCTGTGATCTCCGTCTCGGCACGCGGAGCACCCTCGTGCCGTCGTTATCCGTCCACAGTGCTTAAACCGAGCACCTCCTCCTAAATCTGTTGCTTCTCTTATCTCCGCAGTTCCTCAGGAGCAAGACGGGCAGCCGGAGGAGGAGGAAATGCTATTAACACGTGACTCATCAACGCCAACCGCATCTGCACTTGAAGAGATGGCTCTGTACAGCAGCAAACGCAAACTGCGGCACGGCCGGCGCAGCCTGGAGGCCGCCGTCCCGACGTAGGCAATCCAAAGCTCCTGGGCTTTGGGATGGCCCGACATGGGGCTCCTGAACTTCCCGTGCTCCAGGAGCAGCACCAGACCGCCCGTAGCGCTGCCTCCGGGGCTCCGGGTGGAACTGAGCGTCCCGGGAGCGTTGCGGTCGACCGACTTCCTTAAGGCTGTGAAGCGCCCTGTTTTCTCCCCCAGTGGGGCACTGGGGCACGTCCTGAGCCCACGTGGGGCCCACTGATGGATGGCTAAGCAAGAGGAAGCGTGGGCAGGGCACGGGCAGCTGCAGTTTGTTAGCCTGTAAATATTGGGTAAGGGGGGAGGGAGGGGGCACGGTAGGACAGGGAGAGCGTAGAGTGTGAGTGCGTTGGGCTCCGGCTGTTATTTCCTCAACTCGGGTCTTTCGTTTAACGGTTTCGTATGAGAGAATCATAGAGTGGTAGAATTCTGTGAGAGCTTCTACTGCGGTCTGAGTGAGAAGGAAGTTCCAGCCTTCGCTCCCGTTGGGTTTCCAGTCTTTCGCCAAGAAGCGTCTTCTTCCACCTCCCACACTGCGTCACCCCGCTTTCTTTTGGGAGCGTGTGGAAGCTCGGAGGACAAAAAAAAAAAAAGCAAAAAAAACACATAAAGAAAAGGAATTTTAGTGAAGTGCCTCCCTCTGACACTGACACCTGTGTGCTCAAAAGGAGACTGAAGGAGCTGGAGCTCATCCATCCTCCGGGGAGCATCAGCTCCGTTCCATTGCCTCTGTGAGCGCAGCACCTGTCCCGTGCAGGGAGCTGCTCCTGCCTGCAGTGCCGCACCGTTTGGGAGACGGGAATTTACCCCCAGGCACACATCACTGTGTGCTCGTGGCGTGCGTCTCCGTGCACGCTGCTGCCTGTCAGGCATCCGTCTGCTGCCCGCATCACAGCTGAACGGGGGCGGAAGTGAGGAAGGGGTTGGAAAGCTGTGGGAGCGATAGCAGCGTGAGCGTATGGCAGCAATAGGAAGCGGAATAGCGAGGGGCAGAGGTAGGAGGTGTACACAGCAAATAAGGTAGGGGTTAGGATTCAGGGAACGGGGAAGGGTAGGAAGTGGCGTTGCTGGGGTCAGGTTAGGATTAATGGGGTCTTGCAGGTAGGATGCTGGTGGGTGAGTTCCCAGTGGCTGTGAGGTGATAGGTGACGTTGTGAGGGCGCCCGTGGGGTCCGAAGGAGTGACTGCCTGCCAGGCAGGGAGCGCGGTGGGGTGGAATGGATCTGGGAAGAACCTGCAATAAGCGCACGGTGCTGCTGTCTGCCAGCGTGTCGACTTCAGGCCACTGCCTGCATAGGACAGGGCAAACGCACGCTTGTCCGAGCAAGAGGAAAAAAGAAAAATGAAAAAGGGACTTGGGTGTGATTCCTGGTTGCCACACGTGGACCTGTGGCCGTGAACAGCTTGCATCCGCTGTGCTCTGCAGACATGGAGGAGGCTGATGCTGCTCACAGCTCTGAAATCAGTCTCTGCTGCTCTACTGCCCACTACTGAAATAAAACAACATCCCTGTTCCTTTTTTTTTTTTTTTTTCTTTTTCTTT
>NW_011094599.1:1840-6995 GCF_000146605.3 Meleagris gallopavo | reverse complement strand
TAATGGATTTGGTTTGGGTTGGGTTTCCTTTTGTTAAAGCCTCTGATAGAGAGAAAGGCATCAGAGTTCAGCAGTCATTGATCTGTCCATCCAGATCCATTGGTGCTCTCTGCTGAACTCCAGCAGTAAGGCCAGGGCTGAACCTTACCTGGGACGTGGCTTGGGAGCAGCAGGCTCGTCTGCTTATGCATTTGCTGAATGACTGGATGCATTTTTTTTATGGTCGAGCATCTCCCTTCATGCCAAACCCATTTGTACTGACTCCACGTGGTTTAATTTGGTAGGGCTCTGAAGGGGGAACTCGGATATCTCAAGCTGCAGCTACGGCTGCTTCCATCATCAGCAATTGGAGCTTTTCCTTTTTTAAAGTCTAATTTTAGCGTATGCTTTTTAACAAGAGCAGTTTTGGAAGCGATCTCGGATTTGTTTTGGTGACTAACGTGATTCTTTCTTCTTTCCCTTTTTGGTACCCGCTGCCAGGCTCTGGGTTCTCTCCCCTTCTCTCCTGAGAGACTCTGAGGGAAAATTAATTAGCGCATCAAGACTGTAACTAGTGACATTTGTACAACCAAAGAAATCTATTTTGTGGTTCAAGGATAATAAAGTTTACTTTACGTTTTAGAAGCTGGAGTTCTTCTGTTTGCGCTGTGTGAAGTCTGCAATTACTCACGGGCTCGTAGGCTCACAGGCTGCTCATAGACTCCTAAACTCATAAACTCATAGACTCGATGGCTTGTAGACTTGTAGGCTCATAGACTCATAGGCTCATCAGTTCATAGACTTGTGGGCTCATTGGCTCATTGGCTCATAGCCTCATAGTCCTGTAGGCCCATTGGATCATTAGCTTGTAGACTCATAGGCTCATTAACTCAATGACTCATTGGCTTGTAGGTTCATAGGCTCATAGGCTTATGGACTTGTAGACCTATAGACTTGTAGATTCATAGACTCTGAGAGATTCATAGGGCTCATATACTCATAGACTTATAGGCTCATTGGCTTGTAGACTCATAGGCTCATAGGCTCATGGGCTCATAGACTCATAGGCTCGTAGACTCATAGGGTCATAGGTTCATAGACCATTGGCTTGTAGACTCATAGACTTGAAGACTTATAGGCTCATAGGGCACATAGAGTTATGGACTCATAGGCTCATAGACTGCTCATAGGCTGCTCATAGACTGCTCATAGGCTGCTCATAGACTGCTCATAGACTGCTCATAGGCTGCTCATAGACTGCTCATAGGCTGCTCATAGGCTGCTCATAGGCTGCTCATAGACTGCTCATAGGCTGCTCATAGGCTGCTCACAGACTGCTCATAGGCTGCTCACAGACTGCTCACAGACTGCTCACAGACTGCTCATAGGCTGCTCATAGACTGCTCATAGGCTGCTCATAGGCTGCTCATAGACTGTTCATAGGCTGCTCATAGACTGCTCATAGGCTGCTCATAGGCTCATAGGCTGCTCATAGGCTGCTCATAGGCTGCTCATAGGCTGCTCATGGTCTCATTTGCTCATAGACTCATAAACTCACAGACTCATAGACTCGGCTTGTAAACTTGTAGGCTCGTAGGCTCGTATACTCATAGATTCATTGGCTTATAGACTCAATACTCGTAGACTTAGAGACTCATGGGCTCATTGGCTCGTGGAGTCTCACAGTCTCATAGGCTCATAGGCTCATGGACACATTGGCTCATCGGTCATAGGCTCTTAGGCAAAGAGACTCATAGGGCTCATAGACTCATAGACTCATAGGCTGCTGGGCTTGTAGGCTCATAGGCTTATAGACAGGCTCATAGAGTTATGGGCTCATAGGGCTCACAGAATTATGGACTCATAGGCTCATAGACTGCTCATACACTGCTCATAGACTGCTCATAGACTGCTCATAGACCACTCATAGGCTCAGACTCATTGGCTCACAGGCTCATAGACTCATGGGCTCATAGGCTCGTAGACTAAGAGATTTATAGGGCTCATGTAGGCTCATAGACTCATGGCCTCATAGGCTCATAGACCAAGAGATTCATAGGGCTCATATAGACTCCTAGGCTCATGGGCTCATAGGCTCATAGACCAAGAGATTCATAGGGCTCATGTAGGCTCATAGGCTCATGGATTCATAGGCTCATAGACTCATGGATTCATAGGCTCATAGGCTCATGGCCTCATAGGCTCATAGACCAAGAGATTCATAGGGCTCATGTAGGCTCATAGACTCATGGATTCATAGGCTCATGGGCTCATGGATTCATAGGCTCATAGACCAAGAGATTCATAGGGCTCATGTAGGCTCATAGACTCATGGATTCATAGGCTCATAGACTCATGGATTCATAGTCTCATAGGCTCATGGACTCATGGATTCATAGGCTCATGGTCTCATAAAGCTTATAGGCTCATTGGCTCGTAGTCTATAGGCTCACTGGCTCACAGACACACAGACTCGGGCTCATAGACTCGTAGACTCATAGGCTCATAGACTGATCACAGGCTCACTGGCTTGTAGACTCGTAGGCTCTTAGGCTCATAGGCCTTGTAGGCTTATAGACTCGTTGGTTTGTAGACTCTTAGGCTCGTAGACTCATAAACTCGTGGGCTCACAGTCTCCTCATAGACTCATGAAGTCATAAACTCGTAGGATCGCAGAGTCATGGACTCATGGGTTCGTAGCCTCATCGGGGACCCATAAAGATCATTTGGTCCACCTCCCTTTCAATACACAGGGATACCTACAGCTCCAGCAGGTGCTCAGAGCCCCATCCAGCCTGACCTTGATCGTCTCCAACGATGGGTCAACCGCCACCTCTCTGGGCATCCTGTGCCAGTGCTTCACTACCTTTATTGTAAAGACTTCTGCTCCACATCTGATCTCAATCTCCTCTATTCCAGTTTGGACCCCGAGCAGACCCTGCTGAAGTGTCTGTCCCTTTCCTTAACATCCCTGCCTTACAGCTCCTTGCTTATTTTATAGCGTGCATCCGTTTGTTTTCTCTACGTCGTACGGTCAAGAGTCCAGCTAGCTTGGAATTCAAATGCCCTTATTAAGCTTTAAATAGAGTGCATACCAACAGCATTACACCAGCGCTCATGAAACGCAGGCTCCCAGCAAATTTAATTACATCGTTAATTCAGAAGTAATTAATTACTTCGATTGTTAATTCGGAAGTGACCGGAGCTGGTTCCTATGCTTTGGTTCTCAATGTTATCAAACCCATAATCCAGCAAACGTGTGTCAGTCCTTTCCCTGCTTCTGTCTGCTGAAGGGAGATGAAGTTTGAGCCAGGAGCTGCTGTTGTATTGGGAACCAGCAGGGAAGCAAACACCTGTGAAATGTCTACAGGGTGCGGTACGGAATATTGGGGTGCATCCATCCAAAGTGCGTCCAGGGCTGGAGCCCCCAGGACAAGAAGGACAGGGAGCTGTTGGAGAGGGTCCAGAGGAGCACAGAGATGAGCAGGGGGCTGCAGCACCTCCACTGCGAAGCCAGGCTGAGGGAGCTGGGCTTGTTCAGCCTGGAGAAGAGAAGCTGCGGGGTGACCTCAGTGCAGCCTGCGGGACCTGAAGGGAGCCTGCAGACAGGAGGGGATCAGCTCTTGGAAAGGGGAGATAACAGCAGGACAGGGAATGGTTGGAAGGTGAGGGAGGGCAGATTTCAGTTGGATGTGAGGGGGAAGTTGTTTGCTGTGGGAGCGGTGAGGTGCTGGACCAGCTGCCCAGAGAGGCTGTGGATCCCCGTCCATCCCTGGAGGTGTTCAAGGCCAGGTTGGATGGGGCCCTGGGCAGCCTGGGCTGCTGTGAGATGTGGAGGTTGGTGGCCCTGCATTGGTGGGGGGTTGGAGCTTCGTGATCCTTGGGGTCCCTTCCAACCCAGGCCATTCTGTGATTCTGCGATTCTATGGTTATTCCTTGTCCCAGTAAAACATGGAGTAATTAGAAACTAGAGCCCTCAGTTCCATGCAAAGCAGTTACAAGACTGAATCCCAAACTGTACTGCAACACCATAACTGCCCACTGCTGCTTCAATGGAAGCTGCATCCTACATTCTTCTGAAGATGTCCATTTCTAAGGAAGATTTCCATTCCTTCTGTGCTCTTCAAAGAATCACAGAACTGCCCAGGCTGGAAAAGACCTCAGAGATCACCGACTCCAACCACAACCCAACCATCCCAGCCCTCTGCTAAGTCATGGCTCTGAGCACCACGTCCAGACGGTTGTTCAACACCTCCAGGGATGGTGACCCAGTTTACCCCTGCCCAAATAATGGTAACTGGGCTTACTTAGGAAAACTCGGACACACGCACGTTTTAAAATAAATAAATATATATATTTTTTTCTTCTGATTTTCGATGCTGACTTTATAGAACAAGGCGGCCTTTCTACAGGAATTGGAAAATGTAGGCTAAAAGAAGTGTTAGGGCGACGCCTAGTGGCCAGAATGGGGACTGCAACGGGCGGACTTGCGCTGCGGAGGGGGCGTTCCGTGAATTGAACTGAGGGGAGGGATGGGACAGAAATGGGGGGTGGGACGAGAAATGGGGGGTAGGGCAGAAATGGGGGGTGGGACAGAAATGGGGGGTGGGACGGAGGTGAGGAATGCGACAGAAGTGAGGAATGGGACAGAAGTGAGGGATGGGAAATAAAAGAGGGATGGGGAATAAATGAGGGATGGGACAGAAGTGAGGGATGGAAAACAAACGAGAGATGGGACAGAGGTGAGGGATGGGGAATAAATGAGGGATGGGAAGGAAGTGAGGGATGGGACAGAAGTGAGGGATGGGGAATAAATGAGAGATGGGACAGAAGTGAGGGATGGAAAACAAATGAGGGACGGGAAGGAAGTGAGGGATGGGGCAGAGGTGAGGGATGGGGCAGAGGTGAGGGATGGGGCAGAGGAGAGGGATGGGGCAGAGGTGAGGAAAGCCGTGGATGTTCCGCACCCAAAGATTCAATCCTTGCAGCCTCACCCAGCATCGCTGCAGCAATGTTTGAAGGGACCCTTCAGGCCGTGCGGCGCCGCCCCGTGCTGTGGCCTGAAACGCCTCCAGGGAGGGGGCATCCCCACACCCCACCCCATATCCCACCCCGTATCCCCACAACCCACCCCATATCCCACCCCATATCACCACACCCCACCCCATATCCCACC
>NW_011094599.1:0-861 GCF_000146605.3 Meleagris gallopavo | reverse complement strand
CCACACCCCATCCCACATCCCGATATCCCATCCTATAACCCACTCCACCCCACACCCCCATATCCCACCCCGTAGTCCACCTGAATTTCCCACCCACAACCCTATTTACCACTCTATATCGCACCCCACACCCCCATATCCCACCCTACAGCCCCTCATCCCACTCAGTATTCCCATAGCCCACCCCATATCCCACCCACATCCCTATAAACCACCCATATTCCTAAATACCATCCATATCCCACCAACATCCCACCCACATCCCTATATCCTACCCATTTCCCACCCATATCCCATCCACATCCCTATATCCCATCCCATATCCTACCCACATTCCCATATCCCATCCCACATCTCAATAACCCACCCCATATCCAACCCACATCCTTGTATACTACCCATGTCCCACCCATATCCCATCCCATATCCCACCCACATCCCCATATCCTACCCATATCCCACCCATATCCCTATAAACCACCCATATCCCACCCATATTCCCATATCCCATCCCACATCTCAATATCCCACCCACATCCCACCCATATCCCTATAAACCACCCATATCCCACCCATATCCCACCCACATCCCACCCATATCCCCATATCCTACCCATATCCCACCCATATCCCTATAATCCCCCCATATCTCATCCCATATCCCACCCGCATCTCAATAACCCACCCACATCCCACCCACATCCCTGTATACAACCCACATCCCACCCGTGTCCCACCCATATCCCACCCATATCCCCATATCCCACCCATATCCCTATAAACCACCCATACCCCACCCATACCCCACCCATATCCCACCCATATCCCACCCATATCCCACCCACATCCCACCCATATCCC
>NW_011094598.1:0-2479 GCF_000146605.3 Meleagris gallopavo | reverse complement strand
TGGCTTGTATTGCTCCAGAATCTTTTCTCCCTAGTCAGCAGATGCATGGCTTTTTGCTTTGTTAATGAACAAAAATCATTCCTTTGCTGTCACTCCCATCTATTAAACTATCTTGCTTTTCCAGTCTCAAAGTTTGATTCCCTCCCCTTTAATGCCAATCAACTTTGTTCTAACTGCATGTTAATTGGAATGCTTCTAAATGATGAACCAGTGCCACTAATGCATACAGTTAAGGGCAGTTTTTCCAAGATTAAGCCTTAAGTAATCAACCAGTAACCACCATCCATTCCTTTAGTTCTCAAATGATATTAGATACAGACTAAAAGAATATAGTTACACACTGTTTTGCAACTAGACATGACCTCACCCTGAACAATCAACCAGCTCAAATAAAGCTATGCAATCGTGTTAGTTGGGTGATAATAGCTCTCACCAATCTTGTTATCTTGGGCTAGGCACTTGCTGTCTAACACAATATGCATCTAGTTTCAGCTGGCTTGCAGCTTGCCTGGTACTCTCAGCAAATCCATTGGAAGTTTGGTAGGAGAAGCTCACATGTTCAGCACCTAAGTACCTTTCAGAGATGTGCATGAGAATGGGGATCCCGGTGTTGAGGAGAAGAGAAACAAGAGAAACAGAGAAAAATCAATCATCTCAGTTTTGTAAAATTGCTGCAGTTAATGAGCCAGCTGGGAGGAATCAGGGCTTTGCTCAATTCAAGAGGTGCCTGAGCCAAAGAGATGCAGGTTGGCATGGCATAAAGTAGGATGCTAGTTGTTTAGCTCCAGAGAAATCAGCACAGCAGTGTCCTTGCATCAACATATGTGAGACTGGAGGGCAGCAGCAGGAACGGAAAGGAATCTCCTTGTACCAAAAAGGCAGGAGACCTTCTCCATTCCGGCTGCATGTGTTGCTTGCCCATTTGTGGGTCCCTTGGGGGAGACCAAAACATCCTCATCTGAGCCCTGCAGACTTCAGCACCATCCCAGCTTCCTACAAATCCCCAACAAAAAGCCCAGGACCACGAGGGCAGGTGGTAATGGGAGCCAAGAAAATGGGAGAGGCTTTTGATGAGGGTCATTTTTTTTTTAGATTGCAATATTCTCAATATGTATTTTTTAAATGAGTAAACATAAAATATTATATTAAAATAAAAACAAGATGCATTATGCAATAGTCAGGCTACTTTTGATTTCACCTCATTGCTACTTTCAGCATAGAGCGATCTGACATACCCACATACTTAGGGGACAGTAAAATTATCAATTAAATTCTGGATTGCTACTTCACAGTGCTGAGGGCTAAGCTCAAGAAATCACACATTCACTTTTTCATTGAAAGTGCCTGTGAAATAATCCCTAAAACATCTGTAAAGCATGTTTCCACTTAAAAAAAAAAGTATGTTTCTTCATACTTCATTCAGCTGATGTACGGGCTTGGCCAAAACTTCCTTGAGGCAACAATTAGCTTAGAAGTGAAAAGGTAGCGCTTGATCACTGCTCATCAGATACCTATCTTAAAAATCATCTCCCATTTATCTTCCTCCTATTGTTCCTTTTTCTGAACGTAATTTGACAGAACTTCAAGACAGGTTTATCACTTTATATATGAACACAGTGATATGTTCTAGTAACTTATGCAAGATTTAAAAACAAAAACAGCACTAAACTCTAACCAAACACTGGAAGTTTGACAGCTGAAATAATCAGCGTAGAGGAGATGCAAGATAATTCCATCTCAGTAGCAAAGGAAAACTGGGCAGATAGCTTCCTTCACTGCAGGACTATGTGAGAGCTACCAAGGGCTCTCACCCAAGACATCTCAGCCAGGAATATAAGTGGGCTGAAAACCTGCCCTGGGTGGGAGGCAGGCCACACACAGGGGAAGGGACACCTGAACCCCTACAGGGACTGCAAAGAAAAACTGGAGTCAAGCATTAGATACAGGCTTGCTTTATTGTATAGGCAGTAAAGGACACAAGAACAGAAATGCAACAGGCTCTGGTGAAAAGGAGGCCCCAGGGCTTCAGGAATGGTGCTTCTTCAGGTTTCTCCCATGCAGCAGCCAGAGCAGGGCCCAGAAATAACCTTTGGGGACATGGATGAAGTTGAACATGCCTGGCCACTGACAGGGCAAAGAAGAAGAAATGAAACAGGTGACTGAGAAAAAAAAAAAAAAATTAGAAATGAGATTTAAGGAGCTATTCTGACTCCACTGAATTAAGAAGAAATTGTTGATGCTTAGCCCCTTATTCAGGAACTCAGCTGAGGATCAGGATAGTACTGCCCATTTGCTGGTTCACTCCCATGCAGGAAATATTCCTGCATAACTTAGCAGGGTCCGCAGCTGCCACGGCGGTACCTGTTGTACCGGTAAGAGTAAGGGCTGCAATAGCCAGAACCATAGGGTCTACCATAGCCATACAGGCCCCCAGAGCCCAGGGAGGAGCCCCCATAGCTATACAGGCCCCCAGAGCCCA
>NW_011094597.1:0-326 GCF_000146605.3 Meleagris gallopavo | reverse complement strand
AAAGTCAGAGTGTAGCAGAGACCAGAGGGACTATGCCTCAGACAAAGAAAGAAAAACTAAGTTTCTTCTGATATTTATGCACTCTTCATATACGCAGAAGTTCTTTTTTTTTTTTAAACTCCTCACAGAGAGAGAAGGCCATGCTCCTGCCTATTGTAGAGCCAAACACAAGAAGTAGAGAAGATCTTTCTTGCAGCTCAGCAAATTTCATCAGTTACCTAGTTGTACATATCTGAAGATATACAGGATAACTCTGCAACAATTAAGGGAAAGGCAACTTGATGTCACTAAAAATATTTATTTGTTACATTATGAATGAATGTTAC
>NW_011094596.1:0-465 GCF_000146605.3 Meleagris gallopavo | reverse complement strand
CAAACACAATAGGTGCATGGACAGAGAAACAGATCATGCTGTTTACTTTGGTTGCAGAGATTATTCAGGAAAAAAAAAGAAAATTTGCAAGATTAACAAGTGCAATGTACCTGCATTGGACGCCTATACTTCCTGCATGCCGTGACATGAGCAATAACACTTGCATGAGTCTCCTTGCTGACATTAATTCCATTCACTTTGATTATGCACTGGCCAGGGTGGAGACCTGCTGCAGCTGCCACTGTTCCTATTAAAAAGAAACAACACAAAAACATGTAGTTGACAGACTTCCTTTCCTAAACATTTCCTTTAAAGCTTACATTTCAAAAGCCCCTGACTTCAGAGTGCTTCTGATGTCAGCTGGACTTAAAGAAAACAGAGTTCCATTGACACTCCCAAGGATCCTGTCGGTTGTTTTTGTTCTTTTTTTAACCAATTCACTTATAATAGTCTTTACAATTTTAA
>NW_011094595.1:0-502 GCF_000146605.3 Meleagris gallopavo | reverse complement strand
CTTCACCAGAGTGTGGCGGAACAGGCTTCCCAAGCACCACGCTGCTAGAATTCAAGTGTCCGGACAGTGCTCTTAGACATACGGTCTGCTTTTTGAGTGGTCGAGTGTGGGACAGGATTTGGACTCGATGATCCTTAGGAGTGCCTTCCAACTTTTGATATTCTATGATTACAAAGCAAACAGAAAATAGGAGTTTTGACGATATGAAGGGACAGCTGTGGAAAAACACAACTGTTAAAGAATAAAAGGGTTATATGAAAATGTTCAGCTGGCTGGTACCCTTGTTTTTGCCTGATCAGTGGAGTCCGTCCTGTCTTATTAAAACTGCTTCTGCCTTTCCTGGGTGGAGGGGCTCACAGTGTGCTGTGGTACTTGCAGTATGAGTGAGCGAGGTGTGATCACTGACAGACATCAACCTGAACGCAGTACTGGATGGGTGAAGTGTGCTGGCAACAAGACGGAGAGGGGCTGCGAAGAGCCAGTCCTGGATGTGAGTGTCCAT
>NW_011094594.1:0-842 GCF_000146605.3 Meleagris gallopavo | reverse complement strand
CTTTCATCCACTAATCAGGAATTTAAAATATGATCATGCAACACCTGAGACAAAGGCGCACGCTAAGAGAGTTAACCTTGATAGTTTATTCTGCAAGCAGGTGTTCCATTTGGCCTCTGTATCACGCACTGGCCATGCGGATGCAGTGTACAAATGGAAAATACCCTTCGGACCCTGAGAAGAATAAAAGCAAGAGAGAATCTGGGGTGGGTGGGTGAGAGAGGAAAAGTGCACCTTGAAGCAGGGGATGTTGGAAATATCCAAATAATTTTGTCAGGACGGTATCTCTGATAAAAGCAGATTTCTCCCCCTTGCCTCCCCCCTCTCCCCTGTTTCCCCACTGGCTGGGTACTCCAGGTTCACAATCTTATCAGAGGATTTACATTTGTTATTTACTTGTTAATTTGTTTGTTATCTGGTGTCAGTCAGTCACCATCCTGTTGTTTACAAGATGTCTCAGTGCTCTTCTTGTCGTATTGATATGGTGATTTGCTTCCAAGTCTTCGTTAAACAAGGATCACCGTGGTGGGGGATGATGTCAGGCCTTCGGATGTCTCTTCAGGTGCTTCCTCGGGCATGCCATGACTTGTTCTCTGGTTTGATCTGGTGCTGGATATTCTTGCAGTGTGTATGACAAAATATACATATATACACTTATATACACCTATATACACCTATATACAGAGCGTGCGTCCCTGAGAAGGGTTATCTAGACGATAAGTGATGTAAACTATCAGAGATCTTCCCCAAGTTAAGCAGAAAGACTCCCAGAAAGAACTATGACAGTGGAGATCATGAAATAAAAATATATATATTATCCAATTCTAATGCAGAAACAACAT
>NW_011094593.1:0-321 GCF_000146605.3 Meleagris gallopavo | reverse complement strand
TTTCTCTAGAGAGTCAACAGCACCTTCCACTTTAACACTGTCAGTGAGCTTGCTAAGGGTACATTAAACTCGAACACACAGATAATTGATAAAAACGTTGAACTGAACCAGCCCTAGAACACCTGTGGAACACCTCTGGTGACCATTCACTGGCCATATGTAGCCTCATATTTACTACAACACTTTGAGCTCTTCCATTCAGTGGAGGGTTAACCAGTTCATCTCAGAGTTGGACAGTTTCTCCAAAAGACTACAGAGAGAGATAGCGTTGAAAGCCTTACCAAAATCCACAGCAATTGAAATTCTAATTTAAACCTTAAA
>NW_011094592.1:0-415 GCF_000146605.3 Meleagris gallopavo | reverse complement strand
ATGAATGTCAATGGGTGACATTTTTCCACATGGAGGAATTCAATTACACATTTTCCTCTGTACGCACTTCCATGTCAGACACCAATTTGTCAGACTGCTCCTCTGCTGCCATCAGTCACTGCAACAAAACGTAAGGGAGAACTGGCTGGAAGGTTCAACCTCTATTGCCATACCACCAACACATACCTCTGATGTCGCAAGCCAACAGAATAAAATAGAAGGCTTTACTTTCAGAGTGGCCCTTGTAGTTTTTATCTCATCTGTAATTAATTGAAAATTTCCTGTGTTTTAAATTTAAAGGTATACATCTCAGATTCTGTCCATATAATCTCTGCACTTCCACTGAAATTCTATCACAAACCACAGTGCAATTCCTATGGTTTCTTTTTTTTCTTCTTTTTTTTTGTGCTTTTCT
>NW_011094591.1:0-592 GCF_000146605.3 Meleagris gallopavo | reverse complement strand
TAAGTAGAAATATAGAACAGGATTACGTAAACCATCAGGAGAGGAATGTAACTTGCCTTTTGTTGGTGTGCCTTTTAAGCAAAGTGTCCAGACACTCTTGCCTTCATCATTAGCAGCTTTCTTTTCCCTTACTCTCTGAAACTTTTCCCACCAAAAAAGGGCTTTGATTTTGAATAATGTCTTTGCAGTATAATCTACAGTGTAACGTAATGATCAGAACTTTCATATCTCATGTATCCTGAAAGCTTTTTAATGTAGTGCACTAAATATGAATTAACTGTCCAGAGGGACTCCAGTAAAAGGCCATTTTAGACTAGAGGTGCTGCAGTCTGACATCTGAAAGGTAGCAGAAGATAAAGGACATCCTCTCTTCACTCCTGATCTGTCTGAATAGAAGCAATTTGTGTAAACTTAGTGCATGAGCATACACACATAGAGGAGAAAAATCTAAAAGTCACGGAATAAAATAATTAAATGAAGCAAGCCACTTCATAGAGGTGGAAAAATGGCTTTTGAAACACTTTGAACTGCGTAGGTATCAGCAGTTTGTGACCAAAGAATTCTTCCACCACTGAAGTTATTCGTGTTGCCC
>NW_011094590.1:0-403 GCF_000146605.3 Meleagris gallopavo | reverse complement strand
CTAGTGTCTCACCACCCTCAAAGCAAAAAAATTCTTCCTGATATCTAGTCTAAATCTACTCTCTTCCAGTTTTAAACCATTTCCCCTTGTCCTGTTGCTACCTGCCCTTATAAAAAGTCCCTATCCAGCTTTCCTGGAGGTCCCCTTCAAGTAATGGAAGGTAGCTATGAGGTCTCCTAAGTGCCTTGTCTTCTCCCAGCTGAAGTGCCCCAGCTCTCTCAGCCTGTCCTCGTAGGGGAGGTGCTCCAGCCCTCAGATCATCTTCGTTGCACTTCTCTGGATTCACTCCAATAACTTCTTGTCCTTCTTGTGTTGAGGACCCCAAAACTGGATGTAGTACTTCAGGTGGATAATTTTCTTTTGTTTGCAATGATGACATATTTACACTTAAGGAAGGACAGTG
>NW_011094589.1:0-427 GCF_000146605.3 Meleagris gallopavo | reverse complement strand
TGAGGTGTTTTCTTTTTTCTGGTAGAAGTAATAGTTAACAGTTTGAGATGCTGGAGCAGGTCCAAAAGGGCAACAAGGCTTGTGAAGGGCTTGGAGAATATGCCCCATGAGAAGAGACTGAAGGAACTGTTTAGTCTGGGGAAGAGGAGGCTGAGGGGAGACCTTATTGCTTATTGCTGAAAGGTGACTGCAATGAGAGCGGGGTTGGTCTCTTCTCACTAATGACAGGTGACAGGACAAAGGGAAATGGCTTTTAGTTGCATCAGGGTAAGTTTAGGCTGGATATCAGAAACAGTTATTTACAGAAAGGGTTGTTAAGCACAGGAATAGGCTCCCCAGGGAGATAGTTGAGTCACCATCCCTGGATGTGTTTAAAAACACTTTGGATGTGGTGCTCAGAGACATGATTTAGCGGTGGGTTGTTAGA
>NW_011094588.1:0-530 GCF_000146605.3 Meleagris gallopavo | reverse complement strand
AATGAAAGCAAGGTGCAAACTGATGCGTGCCTGCACATGAAATACTTAGTATCTGCATTACTTACCCAGCCCTAGCCCCACAAATTCATCAGGTGCCTGATCTTTTGTTCCTGTAAAAGAACCTTCCCTGCCACGCACTGTCCCTGAGATGTAACGAGGTTTTACTCCAGTTCCTATTAGCTGTGCCAGCTCAAGTTGACTGATGCATTTCAGAATCTAGTACAGAGAGAAAAGAAGTTGGTTAGAAACAAAAAGTTGTTTAAAACAGTAAAAACAAAAACCTTAGGGCAGATGTTTATAAATTACCTTTTTCCCCCCCAAGTGTTCAAGGTCAGGCAAGTATTCTTGCTCTTCAATATAAAATGAGAAGTAATTTGAATATTACATCATTAGTCTCTTGCCATTTTTTTTCAGAGTTGGACATGTTTTGCTACTTCAGCTGTTTACAGAATAAGCAATTCTATGTAATGTATGTGTGAAAGTATATATGTGACACTTGAATATAGAAAACTGTATTTATGCACAATTGA
>NW_011094587.1:0-378 GCF_000146605.3 Meleagris gallopavo | reverse complement strand
TTTTGTAGGCATGTCAGAATATTAAATAGCATGAAGTTTTATATTTTAAAACTTTAAATTTTAAAACATGGCAGCAAGCAGAAATTTAGACCAATAATATGATAAAGACAAAATGATGCATTTAAATATGATTCAAATGAAGTGAAGTAGTTAGAACCTCCCTGCCCAATTTCCTCTCTGTCAAACTCATTTGGAGCTAACACGTACCCATGAACATATTTTCATTTTGACCAAATAGGATTTTTATTTTTTTTAATCCATCAGAGATTGTCTTGTTGATAAATTTTATCTGGTTTTACTTTTGCACCTGTGACATTTCATGTTCTACATCATATCTTTCCAAAAGCTGATGAGAATACTGCCTCTGCAGGAGACAAT
>NW_011094586.1:0-412 GCF_000146605.3 Meleagris gallopavo | reverse complement strand
TGGATGACATGCTTGATCACATGAGGAATGAGCGTGTGATCCAAGACAACCAGCACAGCTTCAGGAGGGGAAGGTCATGCCTAACCAATCTGCTGGCCTTCTATGATGGAGTGACGGCATCGGTGGACAAGGGAAAGGTGACTTTCCTGGACTTGAGCAAGGCCTTTGACATGGTCCCCCACCACATCCTTATCTCCAAATTGGAGGGATGTGGATTTGATGGGTGGACCACTCGGTGGATAAGAAATTGGTTGGAAGGCTGCAGACAGAGGGTGGTCATCAATGGCTCTGTGTCCCAGTGGAGGCCAGTAACGAGCGGTGTCCCCCAGGGGTCTGTCTTGGGACCGGTGCTCTTTAGCATCTTTATCAATGACATCGATGACAGAATCGAGTGCACCCTCAGCAAGTTTGC
>NW_011094585.1:0-464 GCF_000146605.3 Meleagris gallopavo | reverse complement strand
CCTGCCAACCCAACCATCCCATGGTTCTGTGATCTGTAAGGACCCTGCCAACCCAACCATCCCATGGTTCTGTGATCTGTAAGGACCCTGCCAACCCAACCATCCCATGGCTCTGTGATCTGTAAGGACCCTGCCAACCCAACCATCCTATGGGTCTCTGATCTGTAAGGATCCTGCCAACCCAACCATCCCATAGTTCTGTGATCGGTAAGGACTCTGCCAACCCAATCATCCTATGGGTCTCTGATCTGTAAGGACCCTGCCAGACCAACAATCCCCTGGCTCTGTGATCTACAAGGACCCTGCCAACCCAACCATCCCATGGCTCTGTGATCTACAAGGACCCTGCCAACCCAACCATCCCATGGTTCTGTGATCGGTAAGGACCCTGCCAACCCAACCATCCCATGGCTCTGTGATCTGTAAGGACCCTGCCAACCCAACCATCCCATGGTTCTGTGATC
>NW_011094584.1:0-404 GCF_000146605.3 Meleagris gallopavo | reverse complement strand
TTCTTTTTTTTTTTCCAGAAACATTAGTAAGCATAGGAAATTTTTAAAGCAGGACTTATACCCTCAGTACTGATTTACATATGTTTAGGTAACTGTAAACTCCAAATGAGTTTTTAAAATTTTTTTTTACTTCACTCTTTACTAAACGCATCTAAGAAAAGAGATGGTAAGATTGTCTAAAATTACAAGTTCATTTAATATAAAAGTGTGAGCTGAGCAATAGATTTTACATCTATAATTTAAACCAAAGTCTTAAGCCCCAAAGAGTATGTCATTTGTTGTATACACATTAAAAACTAATTAAAACAGTCTTTATATGTATGTGAGATTTTCCACATTGTTAGCTTGGAAAGTAAAATACATACTATGGGGATTTTTTTTTTTTTAATAAATGACTGTCTCTA
>NW_011094583.1:0-483 GCF_000146605.3 Meleagris gallopavo | reverse complement strand
TTAAAAAAAAAAACAAACCACCCTTTGCCTTGCCTGCTAAGATATCTATTTTATTTGTAATTCCTTCTTATCCTTGATTAAAATTAAAATCAGATAGATTTGCCTGCAAGCATGAGGGAAACCAAACTCAGACACCTGAGTAGAAGTGAAATTGGAACGGGAACAGATGCTTCTAGATTAGTGAACGTGATGAGATAAATGACAGAGGTGAAGAGAGAAGTTCTGTGACACTGTCCTGTATGTTTCCTATAGGCAGTAGCTCCAGCCTTTTCTTTTTTTACTCTGTACCCTTTTAAGTTCTGACACAACAGTAGGACAAGCTATGAAATGCCACTCATTTACATGGGGGTAGAACATTTAAAAGACCTGCTAAAGGAGGTCTTTTAAACTTTTTAGCACACTATAATTAGCTCATAGACAAAAATAATATATCACAAATGTTTTTTTTTAATTTGACTCTACTAATGATGCTCAGCATGCACT
>NW_011094582.1:0-855 GCF_000146605.3 Meleagris gallopavo | reverse complement strand
TGTCCCCACATCCCCCATTGTCCCATCGTTGTCCCCACTGACCCCCTTTGTCACCCCCACATCCCCCATTGTGCCCATTGTCCCCCCACATCCCCCATCGTCCTCCTGTTGTCCCCTCACTCTTCCCCCATTGTCCCCACATTGTCCCCCCTCATCCCCCACATCCCCCATTATCCCAAAATTGTTCCCATTGTCCCATCCTTGTCCCCATTGTCCCCACATCCCTCCCACATCCCCCATTATCCTCCTGTTGTCCCCTCGTTGCCCCCACTGTCCCCCATTGTCCCCACATCTCCCATTGTCCCCACATTGTCCCCCCGCATCCCCCATTGTCCCATCGCTGTCCCCCATTGTCCCATTATCGTCCCCATTGTTCTCCCTACGTCCCCCATGTCCCCACATCCCCCATTGTCCCCACATTGTCCCCCCACATCCCCCATCGTCCTCCTGTTGTCCCATCATTGTCCCGTTGTCCCATTGTTGTCCCCTCTGCCTCCCCCACATCCCTCGTTGTCCCCGTTGTCCCATCGTTGTCCCGTTGTCCCCCCAGCCGAGATGTCCTCGACCTCCCAGAAGCACCGGGACTTCGTGGCGGAGCCGATGGGCGACAAACCGGTGGGGACGTTGGCGGGGATCGGCGACGTGCTGGGCAAGAAGCTGGAGGAGAAGGGCTTTGATAAGGTGGGGGACACGGCGGGGGCCTTGGGGACACGTTGGGGGCCTTGGGGACACGACGGGGGGCTTGGGGACACATTGAGGGGCTCGGGGACACGGCGCAGGGCTCGGGGACACGGCGGGGGCTTGGGGACACATTGAGGGGCTTGGGGACACGGCGGGGGGCTTGGGGGCATGACG
>NW_011094581.1:0-369 GCF_000146605.3 Meleagris gallopavo | reverse complement strand
GAGGAAAACAACGTTACAGAGCTTCTGGTTTAAAAGCCATGCTGATGAACAAAAACCTTTCATATTTTACACATTTGAAGTAGTGATATGAGTACTGAATTTCTGTTTTGCAGCACTGCTTAAGTACTTTCTGAAAACACAACAGACATTATTGTGGATTCCTTCCCTACAAGGAGAAATTTGAACTCTTCTTTTTACAGTAAAATCTGAAACTTGAACAAAATAATTCAGAATTTTTCTCATGGTCTTTATAGCCAGGCACATTGTGTTTTACAAACTGTCTTATTTAACATAAAAAAAGGGGTATTCAAATCTGCCCCTTATTCAATTAGTACCAATGAAATGTCCAAGGAAATAAATTTGGACATA
>NW_011094580.1:0-445 GCF_000146605.3 Meleagris gallopavo | reverse complement strand
ATTCTTTTTTGTTTGCTTGTTTTGATTTGGGAATTTACAGTTTATGATCTATTTTCATACACAATGGCATATAGATCAGTTCTCTATATGTGCAGAACTGAACAAAACAAATCTAGTCATTCCACAAAACAGCCTGAAGCAGTGAGAAATCTCAGTTCTGTAATAATGATAAAAAGAAAACACATCAAATAACACAGATACTAGAGAAAAGGATATCCTGCTGATGTCCACAGTGCTCTATTGCAACAGCTAAGAAGCAAACTACACAAACAAATTAGACAGTGCCATGTAGTCACAAGTTTGTTACTTCCTATCTTGTAAAAGGTCTTTGTGCCCATCCACAAAGGGGCCTTTTACTATTTTTTTGGTAGCAGTTCAAAAATATAGAGAATTTTGCTGGTATCTGGAATAAAATGTAATGATTTTTTTTTTTTACTCTCTAGTT
>NW_011094579.1:0-385 GCF_000146605.3 Meleagris gallopavo | reverse complement strand
TTCCAGTGCCTCACCACCCTCTGAGTGAAAAACTTCCTCCTAATATTTTTCACCTAAACCTCCCCTGTCTCAGTTTAAAACCATTCCCTCTTGTTATAGCATAGGTCAGTACTAAAAGAGAGTTCATTCTGGTTGTTTTTATTCTTACCTGAACAAAACTAAGCTACTTGGCACAGTTCCTTTTGGTATTGCTGTTTTTTGGCATGAGTTTACCTCGTCAAATTCAGTTCTCATGGAAATCTTCCAGTGGCCTTTGTGTGTGGGAGAAGCAGCAATGTGAATAAAGGCTCAGAAACAGTTCTGTAAAATTGATTTCTTTCTGCTTAGTTCTGCCTTCATCCCCGGTCCATGTTCAAAAGACAAAAAAGCCAAAAAACAAACAGGT
>NW_011094578.1:0-447 GCF_000146605.3 Meleagris gallopavo | reverse complement strand
TTATATGAAATGGTTTGAATAATTACCTATGAAAAGATCCTTTTGTATATCTTTGCAGGCATCCTGCAATGAGATGCTCTTTTGTGGCATTTTCATTTCCGTTCTAAACCACATTAATGATTCATTGAGTTGGAGAATCTGATGGAAAGGAAAAAAACAAAATAACGTGATGCTTCTAATGTTATCACTTGGAGGCTCTGCTGAGCAACCTCTGTGGCTGTGGTAGGTGGGATCCCTCCAACGCAGTAGGGAATGTGGGGAGCTCTACCTCACACCAGACCTTCTCATCCCTCCCTCCCCCCCAAAGTCATTCCCAAGCAGATGGTGAGGGAAGACCATCTGAAACAGCTGCAAGCAGCAGTAAACAAACTGCAAACAAGTCTACCAAGGGAAATTCTTATTTGGTGGTGCTGGCTTTATCATCTGCATCTGAAAGTTTGTGAGTCA
>NW_011094577.1:0-1182 GCF_000146605.3 Meleagris gallopavo | reverse complement strand
TAACCTCGTTTCTTTACCCGACAATGGCTGTAAATAATCATTTGGTTTAGCAATCTAACAGTTAAGTTATAGTTTGGAACAGGACTTTGGACTTCCTTTATTTTAGTTCTAGACATCAATGTATCAGAGGCACAGCTTTGCATCAGTGTGGAGGCCTGCTCAGTTCGGTTACCGCCCCCCAAGGTATAACACAGTTCTATTTTCTATGGCTGTATTTACCTTACTAATCTTTATCTTCATTTCTGCTAGGTGACTTACAACTAGCACAATGGCTTTAGAACAGCTTATTTCTGATGTATTAAGAAGTAATCACATTGATTAACTCTATACAATCATTTTAAGTGTGTAACACCTGTGGTTTTTTATATTGAGGCAAGCATACCAAGTATCTTTGTCATACAGATTCTAGACTACTTTCTAAATTTCCTTCTAACAGCCTATTCTAAAAGCCAGTCACAATCTCACTGTAATAAATAACCAGTTTTGAGTAACATATTAGAAGTGAAGCTGCAGGTAATATGTCAGCACTGTGTATAAGGTAAATGGATGTTGGCTTTTTTGTGTTTTTTTTTTCTGGAATTTGCTGTGTTTTCTATGCAGCTTCCAAAATACAGGAGCAGCCTGTGTCATGCAGCTTCATAAATGGCTTAAGAAGTAATGACTGAGGCTAAAAATTGGCCATGTCAGTACATCCACACACACAAAGGCATATTTGTTAGGTTTTCTGATTACTTCGGTTCCAAAATACTTATTTTGGAAAATATTATTTTAAAGAACAGAAAAAGTAAGATTTCTTTTGTGACCTAATTGGACAGCATAAATATTAAAGCTGTCCTTGCGTTATTTTGAAATTGGATTAATGGAAGGGATCGTGGTGTGGCTTCATTATCAATTTGACTATTTGAATATTTTTCTAAAACAGAAGTTGACTGATTTTTATCAATTAAGAAATGCAAACCATGGTTGAACATGGAAAGAGAAAATGGCTGTTGGGGCCAACCTAACAGAGATTTAAAAGACAAATTTTTCCTTTGTGAGAATGTGTTCTAATCCTGTTGCTGGGATCTTGGCACTTTATAGAATCATAGAATGGCCTGGTTTGAAAAGGACCACAAAGATCATCTAGTTTCAACACCCCTGCTATGTGCAAGGTCACCAACCAATGGACCAGGCTGCCCAGAG
>NW_011094576.1:0-2047 GCF_000146605.3 Meleagris gallopavo | reverse complement strand
GCTATTAGTAGAACAATGCCTCAAAGGAAGCCTTAACTAAAGAACAATATGTTGAGAGATTGCCTATTCTCTACTCACAGAGAACTTGGCAATTTCCTATGTATTGTAGGAGTGGTTAAAAGTCTGAGGACCCAGAGAAATTACTGATAATATGAATTCATACGTTAAAAGCAGTTATTTGAATCATTTATGATATTTTGTTCTTGCTGGTGTTTGAAATATCTTTATTTGAGGAGAGGTTTGAAGGGCAGTGTTCTAAAAACATGCTAGTAATCGTTATATTTCTGTGAATACTGACACAGGAAACTAAACGAAAGTTTATATCCTCCTTCTGCTTATGTAGAAATGTAAAGTATTTTTAAAGATGCTTTAGAGAACTCCTGGAAAGCTCAATGGCCCTGGGTATCTGCTCTATTAAGCAGACTAAAGAGATCATCATCTTCTAAGATTTTGGACAGACCTATTTAGTTCTGAGAATTATCTTCATGTTTATCTGCCTCTAGTTACTAATTCTAGAAAGATACCAATAAAAATACTAGTACATGGTGTGAGGATAATGTATCCTATAGCCATGGGGATAAGATTTCTGATATACTAAATACTTATTTTTACAAATAGTTGACAATATGTCTAACGCAATTAGTTGCAATAAATTTTGCCCTGGTTGTATTTTGTTTCAAAAGAACACAAAATGGTATCACAAAGCAGAAGAGCTGCATGACTGAGATAGGTTGCTTACCGACAGGTTCAGTACATAAGTTGCTTCTCCCATTAGGGAAATTCAGCACTCAATGATCCCTGTTTTAACTTGGCCCAACTCTTCTCTTCAAAGCTGTAAATAGTTCAGACCCCTGAAGTGAGCTGTAAATTGCTGCAGTTTCATGCTTCAGTGCTTTTTACATTTGCTTAGTGTAGCAGAAGTGGTAATACTGCTGTGTGGGAGCCTGTTGTCTGCTGATTAGCCTGGCTGAGAACTCTTAATTTAGTATATGTTTGCCTAGCTGGGATCTGAAAACAAGTTCTCATGGCATGAGGGCCTAACAGTAGAAGAGCAGACCTGAATTTCAGGTGGCGTGGCAGAACATTCATTTCATTTGGCACAGTACCCTTCCTGTATGAGAGAGAAGGAAAATTGATTCTTAGAATAAAGTATATTACAAATATGCCAATTAGTTTTTTCAAAAAGAAAAACAGTTAACTTGAAAGCAGTCTCCCACTGTACCCCATGTGTCATAACAGAGTTTGTAAAGGAAGTGAAAAGGCAGTCTATTGCTGCAAGCGGGTGGCAAGAGAATATCAAAGATGAGTAGGTGCCTTTTGTCACCAACCAGTACTACTAGTAATCACTAGCAGAGGAACTTATTTATAAGAAAATATCTCTGGAAGATGTCTTTTGTGAAAATAACCGCATGTTTAAAGTCTGTACGTGAAGCCACAAAATTTCCTGTCTTATGGCTGAGCAGCTAGAAACAGGATTTGGTGATTGTTTCTAGAGATGTTGATTTGCATAATGTACAAAATTGATTATTTTCTAAGGAATTAGATCTGGTTCTCTCAGATCACAGTGCTTGGGTTGTTGAACTTCTCTGTAAAACTCTGAAATTAGTAAAAGCGAAACTCCCTATGATCTAAACTTAAACATACTTTGCAAATAAACATTACATTATAAATTTCATTGAATAAATGAACTAATTCAAGACTTTTTGATATTAAACTTTTCCATTTTGAGGGTTCTAAAAAGCTTTGATGTGACAGTGTTGGTGTTTGTCTGCTTTGAACACCTTCAATTTTAGAAGGTTGTGAGGAGAAAGAGATGGAAAATTCAAATCAAAATACTTAATCTGAGACAGAAAAAACCCTCAACTTTCTAAAGGTTGTGAGAGGTAGTGGGATGAAAGTCCGCATTCTGCACCAAAAACTGTCATGGAGTTAACTAGATCAATCTATGCCTGTGGCAGTTGGAGCAGTAGGCCTCTGGGCTCCCCCTCAACCCCAGAAAATGGGAAGGAAAAAAGGGGTAGGGAGATGGGAGCTGAACTCAAGGAAG
>NW_011094575.1:0-5302 GCF_000146605.3 Meleagris gallopavo | reverse complement strand
TGAGTTAACTAATATAAATTCTCTATCAGTTCAGAATTACCTTAGATGTTAGGATAACAAATTAAAAGCCATTCAAATTGCTCATCTCTAGAAGGTCTGTGTTATATTCTCTCCCCTTCCTAATATAAATTTGAAAGAGGTGGGTTTGGATCATGCAAGTTCCCTAAGTCTTTCCTACAAATGCAGGATCAAGTTGGAGATGATTAGTAAGAGTTAAAAAAAAAATAAAAAATTCCTGCTTGTAAGCCTTATTTTTCACGTTACAGATGTCTGTCATAAACTTACCTGGGGCTGTTCCTTTGCCTGGATGGGTTACTGGAGCCTTCAAGCTCTTGCAAACAGTTTAATCAAAGTGCAAGGAAAAGTTCTTTGCCCAGACTAGAAATAGCATTATTGCTGTTGCCGATTATCAGTGGTGATGGTATTGCATTTTATATAATTGTGTTCAATTTTCCCAATAGAAGAAAAGTTTTACATGAATTTACTGTGAATTCTATGGGAGAATATATTTATTTGCCACAATACAGCATAGCATCGAATCATTCCTGTTGGACCTCTATCAGAATTTCCAGGCTTCTAGCTGTTAACGGAAAGCTTATTGAGTCTTCCTTCAGTGGCATGGATCTGAGACAGGAGAGGTTCAGGCCGGATACTGGGAAAATGTTCTTCACCAGAAGGTGTTTGGGCACTGGAACAGGCTCCTGCAGGGCAAAGGCCATGGCCCCAAGCTGCCAGAGTTAAAGAAGAGTCTGGACAAAACTCTAAGACATGAGGTTTGAGTTTTTCATGGTCTTGTGTGGAGCCACAAGTTGGACTGGATGATTGTTATGGGTCCCTTCCAGCTTGAGATATTCTATGATTCTATCTTCTAGCTATCTTCCAGAGCCAATACTTCAATCCATTCTTGTAGGACAACAGCAGAAACCAATCAACAGAAAAACAACTCCAGGTATTTTGCAAGATAGAACTTTACTAGAGGAGATAGGGCAGAAGAGAGCTCTTGTTGGGGGAACAGAGTAGGAATTCATACAGAATTTCCCACTTTCATCCATTCCCCTTTTCTTCCATCCAGACAAGCCTAGGGTTCCAGCTTCCCTCCAAAGGCACCACTCTGGCACTTAGATCTGGGTAGCTCTGGGGTCAGCACAGCCCATGACATGAGGTCCCCTCCCACCCAGGTCAGACCCATCCCATCTGCTTGTGCCTTGTCCACTTCTCCATGTCAGCTCTGTGCAGCCTCCTGCAGCAGCTGTTTCCCAGCTTCCAGCAGCTTGTCTTTAATTCCTGTGGAAGCCTTCGTCATCTCAGAGCCAAATTATCACAATGCAGATTTTTTTTTTTTCAAGTTACAACTTGAAATTGCTTTTAGGGGGTAGAAAGGGCAAACTATTTCACTGCCAAAGCAGAACTCTGGGCTACCAACAGAGGGACAACAGCAGGGCACTGGGACCTGCCTGGGCCAGCAGTGCTGTTCTTGAATCACACTCCCATGTGTCACACTGCAGAGGTGGCTTTCAGTGCTGAGAGGAAGCTGTGAGCAGGGTGTGCTGTGAAGGGCCTTTTGCTTTGAATTTAGTCCTCCCCTTGGTCTGTCACAGCTGAGATTTATTAACCTCTGGACATGCTTTTCTGATGGAGGGAGGAAAGCACTTGAAGGGTTCTGGGGAAAAATAAGTTATCTAAACCAGCTTTTAGTGGTGACTGAATGTTTATTAGAGGTAGACAGGCGGTTTACTGAACTGTGTTTTCCTCTGATGACAAGCAATAGTTATTTTCAGAGAGTTGTTTCAGGGCACTTGGGTGGTGCTTCTGAGCTAATGAGACAGAAACACAACAGATAAGTGTGTGTGCAAAGAAAGCCAACAAAAAAACCCATGCAGCTAAAGAACAGAAAGGGCCTTTGTTGTTCAGTACAGCTGTTAATAAAATCTAGCTCTACTATTAGATGTAGGTTTTAGAAGGATTATCACCTGGTTAGACCAATGTACCTCATTTGCCAAGCTATTTGGATTTCCCTGTTGCACTTTGAGCAAATATTGTACCAAATATTCTTCAAAGGTCAGGCACTGGCACAGGCACTCTACCACAGGGAGGTGGTAGAGTCATTGTCCTTGGAAGTGTTCAAGAAATATGTAGATGGTATTGGGGGTTGTGGGCTAGTGAGTGTGGTGGTGGTGAGCTAATGGTTGTACTGGATGATCTAAGTCGTTTTTTCCAACTTCATGATTCTATCCTGTGGTGGTTTGCAGTGAAGAGAAAGAATCAGTGGAAGTAGGGTGGGGAGCAAAGATGGGCTGCTAGGATGTGCACGTTATTGAAGCATTGCTTTGACTGAGGAACAGTGCAGAACTGCAGCTGGCTCTGTGTGCCCTGCTGCCCTCAGGGTCAGGAGGTGACTTTGTGTTCCTGAGGGGCCTTGAGGGAACCTGCCCTAGCACAATAGCGTGGCCTTAACACAGCAACAGCAACCCAGACAAAGCCTGAAAAAACATATTTGGTGTTCACTGGGCATTTGCTTTGGTGCAGGACAGCAGAGAGATTCCATTCAGACTTTGTGTATTTGGTCTTTCTTCAGCCTGAATTATCCCAAAACTCTGTTTTTGCCAAAGGCCATATTTTTTTTTTAATCAGTAGGCTGTTATCCACAGATGACTAAATTAACTCACTCACTTTGCGCTGTCTACTCCTAAATATTACTATTTTCCATTCCTTCACAACTGAAACACTGAGTGCTTAAGGCAAATCTAACTCATGAAAGTTATGAGGAGAGAAAACAAGATTTTAAGAGATTTCCTGTAACCACATCTCTGACCATTATCTGGGTATTTACAAGTAACTTATTTTCTTACACTGTATGACAAACTTCTTTCTGTTTTATTTTGGAGTTAATTTTTGTTAGTAAAACAGGTGACAGTGAGGTATTCAGAAGTTTTCCTTCCTAACATTACTGCAATTTCTGTCTTTCTTTTAATGAAGTTGGACCAGTAACGATTGTTTTAAAACACAAAAGTCTCTTGGCCCTTTTAATTTGCACTATTTATGTTATTGTACTGTTTGTATTACTATTTATGTTGGACATATATGATGTAGCAGGACTCAGAGTGTCAGCTAACACATATGGGCTTTGGGGACTGCATAAGTATGTTTGGAAGTGATGTAGCTCCACAGACTACTTCTGGTGTATAATTTTCTTTAACAATTTGTATATAGAGGTTTAGTTGAACTTTAACAAATGAAGCTGCTGGTTCAGTCCAGGGCTGGATCAAAGTATTATAGATTCATTAAGGTTGCAAAAGACCACTAAAATCCTCTAACTCAACCATCAGCTCATCCCCACCATGCCCATTGACCATGTCCCTCAGTGCCACATCTACACAGTTCTTGAGCACCTCCAGGGACAGTGACTCCACCATCCCCTGAGCAGCCTGTGCCAGTGCATTGTTGCACTATCTGAGAAGAAATTTTTCCTGATATCCAACCTCAGTCTCCTCTGGGACAACAAGAGGCCATTCCCTCTTGTCCTACAGCTGTTACCTTGGAGAAGAGGCCAATCCCCACCACACTGCAACCTCCCTTTATTATAGAGAGCAATAAGGTCTCCCCCGAGCCTCCTCCAGACTGAACAATCCCATTTCCGTCAGCCACTCCCCGTAAAACTTGTGCTCCAGACCCCTCACAGCTTTTTTGCCCTTCTCTGGATGGGCTCCAGGGCCTCCATGTCTTTCTTGAAGAATATTCTGATGAGGATAAACACACATAGGAAAGAACTAGCACTTATTATATGCGTGAAAGGCAGTACACTTCAGTGTGTTGGAATTTGACAAAATGGTTAAACTGATTACGAAGCTGCAAACTGGTGGGATTTTATGCTGCACAGATGCTACTCTTTCTCTTCCCTTTGTACTTGGATCCCAACTGGTACTTGCAATCCCTCACAGAGGGTTTCTTAACCTGACCTCAACAATTTTAGAAAAAATGACAATTGGCTCTTGAAATTTGTTGACTTTTCTCTCTGCAGATGTTTTGCTTTCCTCCTTCTTGCCTGTCCTGAAATTTAAGACATTCCTGGTGCACGCAGAGGACAGATCCAGTGGAAGGGACAGATGTAGAGTGTTATTTATTTGTAGGCTTGAAGGCCTTTGATACTGTTTTATGGCAGAACATTTTCATTTTTATCTCCTTGACCTGGGGATTTTTCCTGTTTGTATGTTTTGACTATAAACATTGTCATGCATTCTCAAGTATAACACATAACTCTTGAGTTACACAATAAGAAATAGCTTTATTTTATGTTAAACATATACATTACTACTATTTTCCTGAGTTTATTTACACATATCAGTAAAGCCCAAGTTGCAGCTTGGGCTCCATAAGCAGCTCCCCGCCATGGGAGGAACACACTTGCAGCCTAACTCTGCTCACGCAGCCCACAGGCTATTTTACAATGTAGCAGAGCAATCCAGTATTTTCCTAAATAATAATAATAATACTAATAACCAGCATGAATTCTCAGTGATGTTTTGCATTTGAGAGACACTGTCTTTTGGGCAGAAAGGAACAAGCTGCCCAGGGAAGTTGTGGTTCCACTGGAGGTGCTCAAGGCCGGGTTGGATGGGGGCCCTCTGCATCTGAGCTGCTGGGGGGGCAGCCCTGCCCACGATACTGGGTGGGACTGGGTGGGCTTTGAGGTCCGATCTGTGATTCTGTAGTTCCTCCAAATCAACTAACTCATTTTGGGCACTCAGTTCTTTTCCTAAAAAATGTTGTTGCTTGCTGCAGCGTATATGGGATAGTCCTTATGGGGTGCTGTATGGACAAGCTGTGTGACAGCCCTTAAAACAAGGAAGCAAAGTGTGCGTGGAATTTAAATGAAATACCTGGGAACAGCTCTGTCTTGAATTTCTTCAACCTGTTTCTGTGTAGGTTCCAGAGGCAGCTGATCATTAAAGCCGCAAAGCCTTTCCGCAGGACAAAAGCAGGCAGTCCTTTGGAGAGATAACCTTTAGTTGACAAAAATGGCTGCATTGCTGTGTGTGCGAGGAGCGGAACACATCGGGACGGTATGAAGTCCCACAGCTGGGGGGGACGCACTCGAAAGGAAAGCCTTATTTTTTCAAGCCCTTGGCGATGTCAGTCACATAGGAACGCTGCGCAGTGCCTTGGCTTAGCAGTGCCTCCCCCGCGCTGCACAGACGCTTTTCCCCCATTGCTTCGCACCCTCCCCATCCTCCCCCCCCCACGCCTCCCGCAGACGCACTAGCCTCATTCATTGCAACTCTCCCGAACTTTTCGGGCTCTCAGA
>NW_011094574.1:0-452 GCF_000146605.3 Meleagris gallopavo | reverse complement strand
AGATGGATGCTAGATATGTTAAAAGTTGTAATCAGTCCTGATGAATTTGAACTATACTGTTAAATAGTACAAAATATTTAAAAACCCTATGAAGTGTCAATCTTAATGCTTTAGGTATTGCAGGCTATATATTAAGCTACACATTCAGATGATTTAATTATTTGAACCTCTCTTCCAGTATCTGAAAGGTGCTTACAGTGAGAGCGGGGTTGGTCTCTTCTCACTGGTGACAGGTGACAGGACGAGGGGAAATGGCCTCAAGATGCACCAGGGTAAGTTTAGATTGGATATCAGGAAACACTTCTTTGCAGGAACTGTTGTTAAGCACTGGAATGGGCTCCCCCGGGTAGTGGTTGAGTCACCATTCCTGCATGTGTTTAAAAACTGTTTGGATGTGGTGCTCAGGGACATGATTTAGTGGAGGGTTGCTAGAGTTGGGTAGTGTGGTTAGG
>NW_011094573.1:0-348 GCF_000146605.3 Meleagris gallopavo | reverse complement strand
TTTTTTGATATTGATATTGCAACGTTCATTGATATTGCAGCTATAGCAATCTTCATTAGGGTAGCTAGTTGATTGTGCTTTTAATTCTAAAAGAGAAACAATCTGTTAGACCAAGAGAGTTGTGATGATTATTGCAATATTCACTGAAAACTCTGTTGGGCAGACCTTGATATACTATAAAAAACTTGGAGAAGGCAATATGTTTAATAAATCTAATGGAACCAAATCTCTGTATTTCGTACAGTAGTATGCAAAAAAATGCACATATTCATGATGTGAGGTAAAATGTGCATGAGAAAATAAAGTTTCCCTGTTAATCTTTGGTAGTGAGATTTTTTTGTTTGTTTT
>NW_011094572.1:0-376 GCF_000146605.3 Meleagris gallopavo | reverse complement strand
GGAAATTAGGTGATTATTAGGAAAAAAACGAACTTAGGGAATTGCTAGATTCTTTGACCTAAGGAATTAAAAAAAAAAAAAAGATGAAAGTCCCTTTCAGAAAAGCATTAAGGGAGGGAGGAGGGAGGCAGAGCATGAGCTGAGAAAAGCCAAGGGGCTTCTGTAGGGCCAGAAGGAGGTAATTGTCTATGCAAGCAAATGAGAGGTAGACTGGGAAGGATCCACAACCCTTCAGTAAATCTGAGTTTCTTAATTTGCTTCTTTCTGAGAGCAGTTTGGTTCTTTTCCTTTTAATCCATTGATTTCCAAGCTATGAAGAATGCATGGGGTTTTTTTTCTTGTTGATTTTTGTTGGTTAGTTTGATTTGGTTTGTTT
>NW_011094571.1:0-311 GCF_000146605.3 Meleagris gallopavo | reverse complement strand
TTCTCAAGGCCAGGTTGGATGTGGCTCTGGGCAGCCTCATCCAGTGGGAGTCAACCTTGCCCACAGAAGGGGGTTGGAACTGCATGAGCTTTAAGGCCCCTTCCAACCCAAGCAATTCTATGACTCTGTGATTCTATGGTGTATTGGGTTGCAGAGCAGGAGAAAGGGCAGTGTGAATGCATAAAATGATTACACAGTTTTTAAGCAGATGTGGGACATATTTGGCTTGTCTGCAGTTGGTATGGTATAAAAACACTTTACGAGCTAGAATCCATCCAAATATTCTGGTGTGATTTCTTTTTTTTTTTTTT
>NW_011094570.1:0-501 GCF_000146605.3 Meleagris gallopavo | reverse complement strand
TTTTCAGAGGTTGGTTTTGTTTTGTTTTGTTTTGTTTGGTTGTTTTTTTTTTTTTCATTTCCTTTGATTCTGAGAACTGGATGTCAAAAGAAAACAAAGAAAAGAAAAACAAAGTGAGGGCATGGTGGAGAATATAAGCAATTATGAATATTTTTGGCATGCAAATTTTGTTCCTTAATACAGTTAGAATGAGGAATTGAAGAATGAAGAACTAAACAGAGTTTAGTTTTATAACATTTTAGTTTGTTAAAGAGCTTGTTCCTCACCCTTTGTATGGGGAGAAGATGTTCATGCTTATCTAGGTACTGTGCTATTTTGTCAGTTTTGTTAGATAAAGACTGTTTGAAGAAGCTTACAGATCCCACAGCTTGTTTTAATTAGCAAGACCAAGATTTGCTGTATCTCTGAAACTCAAGACAGACCATAGCCAATCCATATAATAATGATTGTTATAATTAACAGTTGTTTGAGACTGATTATAAGTTTGTCAGTTATGTCCCT
>NW_011094569.1:0-359 GCF_000146605.3 Meleagris gallopavo | reverse complement strand
TTTTTTCCCCACTATTGGTAACCCATATTTCTTGCAGAATGCTCAGTGCACAACACTGTCAGCTTTGTCCTGTTGTATTCTATTTGTCTCACTGTTGACCAACTTGATACATCCACTTATAATAATGAATGATGACTGGAGCCTGGCCACACAGACTACATTCAGGTCTTAGATTTCTTTTAAACCATCTATGCTTGCTTGCACGAATTACCCATCCCTATGTGGTCATGATGAAGGTCTCCATTTCTCTTTACAGCCTTCTGACAACTTACCATTTGCCAGCATCTTCTTGAGAGATTTTCAATATTTTCTTTCAGCTGATTTATTTATTTATTTATTTATTTATTTATTTTTGATTG
>NW_011094568.1:0-499 GCF_000146605.3 Meleagris gallopavo | reverse complement strand
GGGGGTTAAAAAGAGCGAGGGCGGGGGGGCTGTGGGTCTCCTTGTCTGAGATGCTCCAGTCTCGCCTGGATGCCAATCTGTGCCGCCTGGTGTGGGGAGCGGCTTGGGCAGGGGTTGGACTCGATGACCTCTGGAGGTCCCTTCTAACCCTACAGTTCTGTGATTTGTGAGTTTGTGAGCCTATGAACCTATGAGTCCAGGAGCCAATGAGCCCATGGGCCGATGAGCTGCAAGACTGTGAGGCTTCGAGCCAATGAGTCCATGAGCCCATGAGTCTGTGAGTCGATGAGCCCACGAGTCTGCAAGCCAGTGAGCCCTTGAGTCTTTGAGTCTATGCAGCCATGACTGGATGAGCCCTACGGGTCTATGAGTCCATGAGCCTACAAGTCTGTGAGTCCACAAGCCAACGAGTCCATGAGCCTACGAGTCTACGAGTCTGAGTCTATGAGTATTTGAGCCTATGAGTCTGTGAGTCTGAGTCTATGAGTATTTGAGCCCT
>NW_011094567.1:0-434 GCF_000146605.3 Meleagris gallopavo | reverse complement strand
AGGGTTGGAGATGATGATCCTTGAGGTCCCTTCCAACCCAAGCCATTCTATGATTCTATGACTCTATGACATCCTAATCCCCAACCAGTGCCCCTGAGACAAGGCTGTTGTTTGTAGACCAGGCTGTCCTGCACCAGGACCCAGCAAGGAGAAGAAAGCTCTCTCATACCATGTACCCTCTGATGGCTGCTCCATCTCCTCATCTTCTTCTCCCAGGCCACACCACAGCATTCCTTGCTTCCCCCCTGCCCACACAGACAACTCTGTGCTCTTGGACAAGCTCCTGCTTGGAGCTGGGAAGGCTGTAGGTGAGGGCAGGGGATCAGTGTCACACCTTAGCTGGTCCATTGCCAGCTGGATGCCAGCAGAACCTGGTGAGGCTTTCCCTCATCACACATAACATAAAACGTCAGGCAGGGTTTTTTGGTGTTTTT
>NW_011094566.1:0-492 GCF_000146605.3 Meleagris gallopavo | reverse complement strand
TAAATTATATATAAAAATATTATATGAAAATTAAAAAATTCTAAGATCATAAAGTGAAGGAAAACAAAAATACATTCTAAATAACCCAAACCCAGATTTTACATCTATGATGGCTATTGGTCCTGATAAGCTGAAATTGTTTCAGACCCATTTGGGACATCCTGAGAGAAGAGAACACTCCCTGAGACCAGTGAGAAACTAAGAACATAGAAGCCCTGAAAGGCATCATTAAATCAGGAAGTTCAGAATATGTGCTTATGTTTGTGTGTTTTTTTTCCTATTAAAGCATTTCAATTCTTCAGAACAGAGCACAAAAAAAATGCTGCTTATTTTTTCAATCCTCTAGCTCATAAGGAATACAGAACTTGTACTTCTAATTTGAAATAGGAATGGTTTTTCCTGATCCTCAACTCTAATCCACATCCAAGGCTATGTTATAGCATAAACTATTTATCTAGTGAATAAACTCAGCTACATCTTTTTTTTTTTTTT
>NW_011094565.1:0-2522 GCF_000146605.3 Meleagris gallopavo | reverse complement strand
ATATATATATATATACATATAGCTGTAGGAGGATACATATATGACTTCAGGGTTTAAAAGCACAGACTGTGATAAACATCGCTGCAGATCAGCTTGCATTTCCTTCTTTCTTTAGGAAACAGTTGAACAATTTTGACTTATCAGGACAGTGTCCCTCTGGGAAAAAAGCCTGGCAAAAGTTTGAATCTGTCCGTCTCTCAAATACTTTGACTACCTTTTCTCAGTAATTATTAATGCCTTTTTTTGAGGCTTGACTGGCTGGGTTACATCTCCTTGGGAAAACAATGCTTGCAGGTATCCCTCACTCACACTGGACATTTTCCATGTGGGCTCCAGTGAGGAAACCTTCCAGGTATGATATTTGAGTGCACAGAAAAAGAGTAAGGCTCCAGAGGGATCAGCAAGTGACAGGAGGAGGAGGACAGGGAACTTTACAACATGTGATGTCAGATGATCCACTGTTTTTGCACCTAGTATCTTGCAGCATTCTCTTCAGTACAGCATAATCTCCTTTCTCTCAAAGGATACTCCAGACATGACCGGAGCTGCTACTGGGCCTGAGAAGTATTTTGCTTCCCAATTTTCAGCACAGGCTGGAAGACCCCTCCTTATTTTGCCATATTGTGCTTTCTCAGGATGCTGAGGAAATTAATTCAGCATAATAGAATCATAGAATGATTTAGGTTGGAAGGGACCTTAAAAATCATCTAGTTCCAACCTCTCTGCTGTGTGCAGGGACACCTACCGTCAGACTGCTCAAAGTCCCACCCAGCCTGGCCTTGAACACTTCCAGCAGTGGGCCATCCACAGCTTCTCTGGGCAACTCACTACCCTTACAGCAAAGAATTTCTTCCTAACATCTAATCTAATGCCTAATTATTGCTGTACAGCACCATCATTCCTCACTGCTACTCAACCATTGCCATACAAACTTTCCAAATACTGAACTATGCAATAAACTTTGAAGAATCTACATATAGGGATCTTTATTAAATTACTTTTTTTTTTTTTTTTTTAAGAAAATATGAGTTAGCATCTTGGCATGTAAGTTTATTTTTGTTTAATGGAAACCTGCTAAGATTTATAGAACTCTTTCAAACTGCAGTTGAATTTTAACAGTTTCTCTTTGATGCATATTCTGCAGTAAGTAAAAACTAATCTTCCTTTCCACTTGGCTCTTGAAAGGTGATCTAAAACAATAACATCAATTTCATTATAAATTAGAATGTAAGGTGCTGGTGGAAAACTACATGTGTAAAGAGACATCCATATCTGCTGTTGCCTTTAGAGGTTACCTCCACGAAAATCCCCATGATTTGGCCTGTGCAAATGGTCCTGATAGAAATATTCTCCTGAAGGTGCAAATAATCATTTTCAGTTTCTGTTAAATATATGGAATGCTTTCTGCATTGCAGGGCCCGCTGCTGTGGTAAGTCCTACATACTCAAGCTAGCTCTGGCAAATTACATTGATTTTCACAACAGATCCATGCTGAGATTTACAGGATGAAGATGCTTCCATCCAACTGATTCATGTTTTCAGAGAGAGGAAATAACAGGAATTTACTCAGATACATGCTGCCAAATAGTTACAAGCAGTTCTGAGAACTGGGGATTAATGTGGGAGAGTCCAAGTATTTTGGAGGTGAGACTGAGCAGGTAGAGAGAGAGAAAGAGTGTGGATATTGGAGTCTTGGAGAAGCAGCATCAAGGGCTGGAAGTCAAAACTAGAAGTAGTTTTTAGCAGCTGGTTCAGAATGTGATGGACTTAGCTATGAGATTACCAGCCTTTGATGCACCCGTTATACCAGCATGGGTGGCAGGAACTCATCTGTCACAAAATGCATTGAAAGCTGTCTGTACACAGCACTCCTTTCTACCAGGTGTCAAGACAGTCCACAGTAAAATCAGGAAACAAAATGGTGTAACTGAACTGTTTCATGGCTAACTGCTATTTTCCCCTATAAGTCTCAGCATCAGCATAGTCTGCACTTACCTACTGCAATCATGATAAGCTGTATCTGAGCCATGGGATTGCTTGTGGGATCTCTAGGGAAATCTTGCAGCCCTGCAATTTCCCAGTTCATTTTCTATACCCAGGCTCCTAAAAGCCTTGTGAACAGTGAAGGTTTGTTGGAGCCAAGGTTGTGTGGTTTGACTGGAGATCAGTTCATCCTTATGCTCATTTGTCTGCTGAAGAGGATCGTTTAGACTGTTTTAAAGAAAATCAAGCTCTTTTTCACGTAGCAGACCTATTCTGCCAGGGCTGCTTGATGGGAAGAGTTTTTCCCATGCATTGAATTTACATTTTTTTCCTTATTTTAATTAAAACAGAAATTTCAAAACATTTTCTCCTTTTTAAAAACTTTTTTTTCTTAGAGAAAATATCTTTTGCACTACTTACCCCAAGTTATGATCTCTGCTGGAGCATGTCATATCCAAAAGTTCTCAGAACACAGCTGATAAAACATTGAAAAGTTTGTTCATGTCCACCATGGCTAATGCAAAATGAAATGCTCTTTC
>NW_011094564.1:0-551 GCF_000146605.3 Meleagris gallopavo | reverse complement strand
GTTTGCTTAAGTATCAACTCAAAACATAAATCCCAAGGACTTTTTCCAGTCATTTGGACATTTCGCAGTTTTTGCTCATGCATTAAACCTCCTTTCTACAAATACCTACGCTGTCACTTTTGTGAACAAATGCAAAACACTCTTGGAGCTATCGTAAATATAAACTTCCACAAGGAGACTTTTAATTTATTCCAGCTGCATATTTTCTCATCAATTAATGTCCTTTATATTCCTAAGCAAGACACCTGTTTTTTTTCAGTTAAAAGACTAAAACTTATATTAGCTTGTTTTGAGGTTAGGATTCAGAGATGGCATAGTAACAAGATGACCATTCAATCTATAGTCACCAAAAAGATTACTAACTTCAATATCCAAACAAAAGATAAATGTTCATATGGATAAAGAAGCAGCTGAGGCAGTTTGTCAGAATGCTTTCCTAGTGAGAAGAAAGTCCTGGAGAAGTGCAGCCTGTTCTCACAGTTAGGAACACACCCTCAGGAAACGAGAGGGACAGATACCCCCAATACAGAGAACACGGTTCCAAATAAGGA
>NW_011094563.1:0-380 GCF_000146605.3 Meleagris gallopavo | reverse complement strand
AAGGTTATGAAATACCTTTTCCACGTGTAATAGAGTTCATGTTATTGTATTCTATGTAAAAAGGAGTGGAAAGATCATATCCATTAAATATGGAGATGCTTCGAGGTTTCCTCACATTCTTTTCCTAGTTGTAACCTGGATTTCTATTGTACCAATGTTGTTGTTTGTTTTGTTTTTTTTCAAAGCTACTTTTACTTTTCTACCAAATTTCTGAGCTTCTCCAAGGGAACTCTGTAAAAACATGAATCTGTTTTTCTAAATTTCTTGCTCCGTTTTTGAATTTTTTTGTTGGTGTAAAAATATTAGATTGCAGTCTAGTCTGATCACAGAAACTGCATAAAGCATCAGTTTAAGGACTGCTTGTAGCCAGAACACACAAA
>NW_011094562.1:0-415 GCF_000146605.3 Meleagris gallopavo | reverse complement strand
ACGGCGGCTGCTCTCCCTCCCCCTGCAGGTAACTGGGACGATTTCCACGCCTGCACCCTCACAGCGCTCACGGATTGCCAGGAAGGAGCGACAGACCTGTGGGAGAAACTGAGACGGGAATCCAAAAACCTCGATTTCCAGGGCAGTTTGTTCGAACTGTGCGGAGGCGGCAACGGAGCAGCCCCGTCCCAGCTGGCCGCCGTCGCTGCCCGTGCTGCTGGGGGCACTGGGGGCAGCTCTGGCCACCTGGGGGCTGCCCTTCTAGCGGGGCCAACGCTGCACCCGGAGAGGAGCGTCCGTCCTCGGCTTTGGGGACGTCGTGCTCGGCCGTGGTTGGTGACGGTGGCTGATGGTGGCGGAACACCCGTATAGGACTGTGGAAGCGTTTTCCCTTTCTTTTCTTTCTTTTCCCTTC
>NW_011094561.1:0-338 GCF_000146605.3 Meleagris gallopavo | reverse complement strand
ACCAGGAATAGTGGCAGGTGTGTCTGTGCTGCCTACATGTAACTCTGTGTGCGTGCTTGTTTGCACTTGCACCCTTGCAGCGCATTGCACGAGGGAAAAGAGGAGATAGGAGCAGGGGTAAGGTTTTTGCATGTTACAAATACCAATACAAAGATTTGGGTAGTTTTTTTTGTTGTCTTTGCCAAAGACCTTCCGGCTGCTGTATTTCCTACACAAGAAGACTTCAAGATCCTTCCCTTGCTACCACTTATTCTAACAGCTATGCGCAGCCCGATGAGACTGTTTTCTTGGACGTATTAATGCACTTAAACATGTATTGTGATTTTTTTTTTTTTTTT
>NW_011094560.1:0-305 GCF_000146605.3 Meleagris gallopavo | reverse complement strand
TACAAATTTATTTAGGAAGAACAATCAAGGAAAAGAAACCCTGAAATATAAATCTCTGTGAAGTTCAAGATTGGTTTTGATGACTATCTTTACATGCAGGTGGAAGGAAAAAGACCAGAAGTAGAATCATGGCCTGGATCTAGCCATTGTTGCATGTTCTTGAGAGAGACACAGATTATATTGTCTTGAGAATCTATGAAGACGGAGGTATGAGTGTGGAAATTAAATAAACTGAGCAGACACTGGAAAAGCAAGGTGTAAGACCGTGAAAGATTTAAGAACGTGCTCAACATCAATGCTGATGG
>NW_011094559.1:0-468 GCF_000146605.3 Meleagris gallopavo | reverse complement strand
TGTCAGGTTGTTTTTACAAAGCTTTTTAAAATCCCTTTGTGTCACGTCCTGTTGGTTTCACAGTAAGAGCAGCTGGCCTTTGTAAGCAGGCAGGAAAGAATATGTCTCAAAAACGTAGAAATGGCAGAAAGTATAATTTTGCTGTCTGTTTTATCCAGAATAAATGGTGAGAAAGTTTAAAACTTCTCTTAGAATTTATCTCTTTTGTGAAACACCCATTCTCATATGGAGGCTTGTAAGATATGCCCTTATTACACAATACATGTCTATCTGTGTGTGTGTAAATATATATATATATACACACATAGAGACATATAGTGCTTATATATAGATAGATCTACTGCAGTCTTTTACTCAGTAGAGACTTATTTGCAAGACCAGTAAGAGACAGGAGCCTGAGGGCTGGCTCCAGTTCTGTTCTGTGCAGCAGTACTGCCCACAGTGGACAGTACTTTCTACTGCCATCAG
>NW_011094558.1:0-5047 GCF_000146605.3 Meleagris gallopavo | reverse complement strand
TCCCCTCATTGATTGCTTTGTTTTGGAATGTGCGAAACACAAATTCTGCAGGAAGCATATGATCAGATCCCCATTTTAACGTATCCCAATTAATATACCTTAAATTTTGAGGGAAAACTCTTAATTCACATAATGTAATATCTAACACTTAGAATTAATTCCTAAAAATATCTGAAAATTCCTGAACAGATCAAGCAAATGAAATCAATAAAGGTATTGAACATCTCTTGAAAATAGTATTTGAATGTTTTCCTATAAAGTGCAGAACATACCAAAATTTGCAACACTGAAACATGGATTTTCATAGTGTAGATGATTCATACCCTTTGAATTAAGGAGTATAAAATCTGAGCACTTTGTACACAAACAGGAGGCAGAATGAATACCTAGTCTTTCAGAATTGCTTACTGCCCAGAGCTCCTGTTGGCTTCACTAGGTGAAACCATGCAGAACAGCATGCTTGGAGAGGAGACACTTCCTCAAGTCTCTCAAATCTTCAAAACCAACAGGAAGCAAGGGAGCTCAGCACTTCTTAAGACTAGGCTCTTGTAATGCTGCTCAGTCTTAGGCATGCAAGCACAATTTATAAAACTTTACATTCATCTGAATTGTCCCTATGGTTATTTAGGTAAATAAAGCCAGAATGTACAAAGATGAATGTCTGGCTCAAGAGAGCAGAATAACAACACACCCTTATTCTTACTGGCTATGACTCATCTCAGTTTTCAGAATGATACCTGGGCATTTAATGCTAATTGCTTTGTGCAGTCTCTTTGCTGCAGGGTGTGTTTGGCTTGCTTGCCCTCCTGCCTCAGAAGAACAAACATATAATCATAGAATCACCAGGTTGGAAAAGACCTCCAAGATCATCCAGTCCAACCATCCACGTATCACCAACAGCTCCACTAAACCATGTCCCTCAACACAATGTCTAGATGTTCCTTGAACACCTCCAGAGCAGATATCTCCACCACCTCCCTGGGCAGCCCATTCCAGCACCTGACCACTCTTTCAGAAAAGTAGCATTTCCTAACGTCCAGCCCGAATCCCCCCTGGTGCAACTTGAGCCCATACAGAGAGTAGCTAATGGTAAGTTTGGAATACACTCCTACCTATATACAGACTAATATTTCCTGATGAACTTGAGGGAAGCCAGTGGACAGTTTATACAGAAGACTGTCGAAGTTGTTACTGAACTCTGTATTAGGCTGAAATTGATACTAAAATCCAGCTGTAGAAAAGTTATTCGTATTGAACACTGGGGAAAATGGAAACCATTTTGATTAGCAGTAAAAAATTTTAATTTGATGCAGAGTTGCCAAGGATTTCACTGACATTACAAATAATTTTAACAGCGTCTGTATTATTGTTAACAAGATTATTCAGAACAAAATTGAAGGTCTCATGGTAGGTGTTATCTTTTCTAAAGACCATGTTTTAACAATTCTATTAACCAACACATCTCTACATTTTCAGAAAATGCATATAACTATCAAAGAATAAATACTGAACTTAATAGAAAAGATAACTTTTATTCATTTATTCAGCTGGTAGTTAAGGAGAGTTCTCCATTCAGCTATGATATACAATTGATTCTTCTACAATGAAAGTGCAATGTAAATACTGTCTAAAGTGTTCATAAATCGCTAAGATTGTCTGAAGAATTTAATAATTAAATGTTATTGCCTGTTATAACCTGTCAAAGTCATTTGCAATCAACTACTGCATCTGACATGAATGCACCTTGGCCAACAAATAAAACTTACTTCTTACATGATCAAATTCCAGCACTGACCAAAAAACAGCTCAAGCTGGAAATGCAGATGACTGTCCTGAAAACAAGAAAAAGTTTTGGAAAAATATGACCAGTTTTTCCTCTTCAATCTAAGCTAAAGAATACCCGTGGCACTGAAAATATAGCAAACCATTATAATAACTCATGACATCTACTAGAGAGGGAGACAATCCAACCAACTTACATCTGCCTTCTTTCAACAAATAGTGCTTCCACTAACCTTGGCAGGCATAAAAAATTCTACAATAACCAAGTACGAAAAATTGAAGGATATGTTAGCTGTGTTGTGATGCTGTTATTGTAAATAGCTGTCTTGAACAACGAAAAGGGTAAATAACTCCACCAGAAACAAAGTATACATAGGTATATGGCTTCCCCAAATATAATGCATCAATTATAACACTGTGCTTTTAAGAAATCTTAATGTCTCATTATTCCATGCACAAAACTACGGATGCATATTACAACTAATGTTATAATAGAAGATATCTAAAAGAATATATTTTACTGTTAAACACAGTCAGTACCCTACATCTGCTTTCTAATAATTTGTCTCTAAATGTGTATAAGAGTATTATAAAAACGACTGTAGATCAACTATAGGAACAATCTCTGAGTGATGGCAGTGGAAAGATCTTTTGTTCTGAATGGCAGATCTGTCATTACTGAGTGCACTAAACATAAATGGCATATAAAATAGCATTTATGATATCTCCTGGAGAAAAAAAAAAAAAGCTAACGAGAAACCATGGTTTAGTTCATTCTCCATATGAGCTGGTCAAACTATCCACACTGGATGGGTTGGAATCACACTTCACTCTGTTCGGTGAACTTGCTGTATTTCTAAATTGTGAGAAACAGAAAACAAATTATTACAATGTTTTCGTAGAATATCAAGAAAATTTGCAGATGATTGCCACCATTAAGAAGTCTTGCAAATCAAATAGTTATTTATGATGAGGATGAGTGGCATAAAGCAATAGATATGTCTCTTATCAACTTAAAAATGAATATGGCACGACATTGACCTTGGATGTATATAAGAGTATCTTTGTCTTCCTGAATGCAGCAGAGATGCAAAGGAACCACCAAGTCCTCTTGCCTCTAGCTTTCTTCCACTGAAATTCTGACTGGAGGGATCAGAAATGGAAACCCAAACAAAACACTTTCCATAAATCTCCATCACCTGCTCTTTTGTATCCTATTCTGCCACTTCTTCTTTTCTCAAAGTTCCTGCTGACCTCAGCATCTTGACCCCAGTTACAGTGTGGTGCTGCTAGTCAGATCACCCTGCCACTTTACTTCTGCCCATCTATTTTTATCTTCCAATGTGAAAGGCAATGAACACACTGAGAAACCAAACCACATATCTTAAACACTATAAAGAGGCATCAGTAGCATACTAATGTCTATACTAATTACACTCGGAATTTCAGACTATATGCAAGTCTTTCAGACTGCACCACTTCACCAGTTTGCTTTTCAGGTGTGATAGTAGCATATTCTCAGGTCATGGCAAAATGGACTTAAGCTCCTTTTTATTTTGAATACTTCTCCTGGCCTTTCCATTCCCCGTTCCCATAAAATGGAAATACCAGCTATCTCACAGGAACATTAGAAAGGTTACCTGGTGTCTATAAAGAATTCAGATATTTTATAACATGACAGTCATCCTAATTCATCTAATCAGGCCCAGACAAAATATCCAATAGCCATCCCCATTATTTTTACCCTGCAGTTACCATTTCAGGTTTTTTTTAAAAATTATTTTTAATTTTTGCAGAGCAACAAAAAGAAATCTTGAAAAGCACTGAAGAGAACATACTTTTTCCCAGTCAATCATCCAGTCCAACAGAGCCAAATCACCTTATCTAGATAAGTCAATGAAAAATGATTTTTTTTTCTTTTTTGTCCAAGGGCAACTCTAATTTTACTAGTAACACATGCCAGATCACAGTAAAGGGGAGAAAAGTGAAAACAAATACCGTAGACCATCAGACCATGATTAGTTTAATATCTCTTGAACATGGTTCTGAAAGGAGCTCTACTCTTGTTTGGAATCATAAATACAACCACAGGAAAGCACACTGCTAATAATGCATGCTCAGTTACACAGGGATTACAATTGCAGAGTCACCAAGGTTGGAAAAGACCTAGATCATCCAGTCCACCTATTACCATATTTCCCACTGAACATTAGAATGAAAAAGACTCCATTATAAGGAAGTTTATAGTCTTTTAGCAAGGATTGCAAGACTTATTGTCGAGCAAATAAATATATGAGCAAATGCACCTTCAAGCCTCAAGCCTCAATTTCTAAGACAACTTTTTTTCTTCCTTCTCCTTCTAGCTCTCCCTTCCACTACATAAAGTTCCTCTCTCTTTTTCCCACCAGTGAGCCAACACAGCACTCTGCACTGCAGGGCAGACATAAGATTATTAGCTCCAAAAAAATCTGCCAAAGTGTTTTGTTCAGTCTAGCACAGTGTGCCTTTCTTCAGTTTATCTCACTTCTCTCTTACCTAGCACATGTGCACCTTATGCACACGTTACTGTGCTAACAGAGGTGTGCTGCCTTAAGCAACACAGGTTGGGGAGCAGTGTTGCTTTGCAATGCATGACAGAGTAGAAGATAATTTGCCTCACCAAGAGGCTGTGTTGGTTATTCTGAGATGTCATTATGCTTTCCAATGGAACATGTACCCAGATTAATGAACAAAACAACACAGCTCTGGATCCAGCATAGAAGACTGAGAAGTTACTGCAAAAGGAGAGAAGGGGACAAGAAGAGAGTGCAAGCAGGGAAAACGTGGTAAATGCAATCCACAGACTGAGGACTGGCTGCAGAGTATACAGATAACATATTTCTGTACAACAGCTTCATTGAATATGTGACATTTTCCCAAATGAAAGCTTTATCGAAGCTCAGTGAGCACCCAAGGAGCCTCCAGACCTCCCCTACCCCTGCTGTAAGCCTCACCCTGGAAATTTGACTGGCATCGATTGCTGAAGAAATAGACTCAAAGAAGATGGGTTTTTCAGATTCGAGATTTCCACCATACTGCATTGCTTTAATCAAGGAAGCTGTAGCAAAACAAACATATGAGCACTGATAAAGTAGCAAGAACATATAAATGTAACGTTAAAAGTTTTGCTGTAAGTTGATACTTGCCTTTGCAGCATGCGAGCAACACTTCAGTGTGTCTGTTTTTACAATCCATGTAAATCTATAAGTGTGAAAACGTGGGAAAA
>NW_011094557.1:0-332 GCF_000146605.3 Meleagris gallopavo | reverse complement strand
TTTGAAGATAGCTGAATTGTTTAGTCAACCAAACAACACCAGTATTTTTTTTATTTCTTAAGAATTTATGGGAATTTCTAAAAAAAAAAAAAAAAAAGAGCCAACATACAATTTTTATTTTAGCTCAGAAAACACACAAAGAACGCTTAAAACAATATCAAGTAATATTATATAAACCAATATAAAAATATCCATATATATCATCACCCAAAGTTTAGTTTAAGGGGGAAAATAAATAAGCAAGCAAACAAAGAAATAAATCTTATTAAGGTATGTTTATGTAGAAGAATATATTTTTTCATGTTTTGATAACTTGAGTGCTATACTTCAGA
>NW_011094556.1:0-312 GCF_000146605.3 Meleagris gallopavo | reverse complement strand
CCCAACCCTGCCAGCGTGAAGGATTCTCTGCAGTGCTTTCTTCTCCTGTGAAATCAAGTGAGTTGTATATTTTTGCTTTAAAAACAAAGGATAAAACTTGGGCTCAGTGTAGCTCGAAATGGAAATGTGGTCTCCTGACCTGACCCCTGTGAAGCAGTTTCACGTGTGCATCAGATGTGCAGGATGGTTTTCCGTGTGGATGGAAACACTGAGAAATCCTCTGTGTGTCTACAGCATCTCAGCTTAGTTTCTAGTGAGGGACTGGAGAGGAGGCAGCAGCCACGTAGAGCCAGACATTAATTTGGGGTGATG
>NW_011094555.1:0-316 GCF_000146605.3 Meleagris gallopavo | reverse complement strand
GTTTCTTCTTTTTTTTTCCTCCTTTCCTTAAAATGTTTTTAAAAGTTCTCGTGGATAATTTGCTGGAGTTTAATTGTGCTTGTTTGTTTGACTCTGTAAAACTTCCTTATGTTTTCAGCTTGTGAAAAGCGTTCCTCTTGAAGGCCATACTGAAGCTGTTTGTGCTGTGGATGCTATCTACCAGTCAGATGAACCTGATTTAAATCTGTTAATAGCTTCTGCAGCATCTGACTCTACTGTGAGAATCTGGTCTCGACATAATTCAGAAGGTAGGGTTTGTTTTTTTTTCTTTTATATTTAGAGACAATGTTTTATT
>NW_011094554.1:0-431 GCF_000146605.3 Meleagris gallopavo | reverse complement strand
GAGTGAATGCAATATTTAAGAAGTGACATTTCCTTTTTATTTTTGAATTGGTTTTAGTTTGTTGCTTTTGTTCTGTTTCTGATTTGTTTTGTTTTTAAATAATGGGACCAGGTTTCTATGTGGCTCAAAAGCATATTTCCCAGAACTGATTGAAAATTCATAAGACTTTTACCAGACACTTATGTCTCCTTTTTAGGAGCATAGGACTAATTATCCTTAGAACAGCGTCTGTGTGTTAATGTTATTGGCAGCAAAGTGTTTTTTTTGTTGTTGTTGTTTTTGTTTTTTAAATAAAGTTTATTGAAGTCTGACCCTTTTTGTTTGTCTTCCTTTGCTTTTTTGTTTTTCTTTTTACTAGGTATTTAATTTTTTTATTTAAAATTTTTAATTAGTTGCAAAGAATAGCTACAGCTGCACTCTTATTCATGGTA
>NW_011094553.1:0-435 GCF_000146605.3 Meleagris gallopavo | reverse complement strand
AATCTTATGAGAATATATGAGTTAGAAGTTAAACCACCTTTTTACCTGCAAGTTTGTCAGGCTAAATGTAGCAGTGAGGAGTAACCAGGCAGAGGCTGAGCTGTCCGTGACAGCCAACAGTTTGCATTTCTGTGTCCTCTAGAAACATTCCTTTCCTCCTGCTCTTATTTTCTGAAAACTATATAGCCATAATGAAGTGGTAGTTAATCTCCACTTCCACCAAATAGTTTAATCATTAATATTAATTATAGTCATTAAATTCTTCCAAACATCTAATCTAATTTTCTCCTTTTAGTTTAAAGCCATGCCCCTTATCCTATCACTATCAGACCCTGTAAAAAGTCGATCTCCTCCTCCTTATAAGTTTCCTTCAAGTACTGGAAGGCTGCAATGAGATCTCCACAGAGCCTTTTCTTCTCCATACTAAACAAGTAA
>NW_011094552.1:0-422 GCF_000146605.3 Meleagris gallopavo | reverse complement strand
GCCCTGTGCTCCAGACCCCTCACCAGCTTTGTTGCCCTCTTTGAACCCGCTCCAGGGCTTAAAGGTCTTTATTGCAGTGATGGGCCCAAAACTGGACACAGTACTCCAGATGCGGCCTCATCAGAGCTGAGTACAGGGGACAATCACTTCCCTGCTCCTGCTGGCAACACTATTTCAGATACAAACCAGGATGCCATTGGCCTTCTTGGCCACCTGGGCACACTGCTGCCTCATGTTCAGCCAAGCATCAATCATTCCCCCCACGTCCATTTCCTCTACGCAATCTTCCAGCCACTCCCCGCCACGCCTGTAGCGTTGCCTGGGGTTGTTGTGGCCAAAGTGCAGGACCCGGCATTTGGCCTTGTTGAACCTCATCCCACTGCTTTCAGCCCAGCTATCCAGCCTGTCCAGATCCCTCTGTA
>NW_011094551.1:0-540 GCF_000146605.3 Meleagris gallopavo | reverse complement strand
AGTAAGTGACAACATCTTATCTTGGCTTCTTACAACTGTCTGGCTAATCTTCGATTGTTGCACATGGATCTACAAAACTGGATTTAGAGACTTAGAGAATATGCAGCATTCAATCTTGGGTGGGAAAAAAACTGAGAATAAATGAAAAAAATATATGGTTTAGGCTATCCAGGAGCTCATTATCTTCTTGATCCTTAATTTAAGACTGAAATTAAAAAGCTGTGAACGTAAAATGAACAAACAGAAAAGGACACAGCTATGCACCACATGGTTTACCTGTGGAACTCATTAACACAAAAGGTCAAAAGTGTTAAAATGTAGATTTTTAAAGATTTTCATGGTGACCATGTATAGCACCAGTAATGACGTGATACCAAGTTAATAGTTTATTCTATCTCAAAATTTTAACATCAGCTGATTGCTTACCAAGTTAACACAATTTTCTCCCCTTCTCTTGCAGTGCAATGATATTGTACCTCTATTTGGAGGGGATTATTTTCCTAGAACCAACAACCAAACATCTGAAAATAGTGAGAAGTT
>NW_011094550.1:0-544 GCF_000146605.3 Meleagris gallopavo | reverse complement strand
AAGGAATTTCATATGTAATGTGTAAAGGAAGCAAAATGGTAGCTGTAGGTTTATATTTTAGTGTTTTTGTTCAGTGTAATTTCAGATGGAAACGAGAGACAAACTGTGAAGGTTGGCACTTTTATTAATTTAAAACACAGATTTGTCCCTCTAAGCAGCTCCAGAAAATCAGACTTGAGAGAAAAATTGTTTCTTAAATTTAAAAAAAAAAAGTAACCAAGGATTAAGTTGGATACTAAAGCTTTAAAATCATCTTACTTATTGTTAAAATGAAAACCATACACTGTTCAGGTAGAAAATATCAGTCTTGGAGGGCAAGACTGGTCAAGAATTAAATCAGTTATAAGAAGGGAAGCTAACTGATATGACTCTTGACCAAGTATTCAGAAATACCTGTGTGAAACAGATACACTATATCTGTATTATTATCTTACAAGAATTCATGGTGGGCTTCTTTCAAAATCAGGCTCAAACAGAAAATGGTGAATATATACACTGCCTTAAAAAAGTTAAAAAAACAGCAAACTATTAAATAAGAAATAAA
>NW_011094549.1:0-369 GCF_000146605.3 Meleagris gallopavo | reverse complement strand
CCTTTAATTTTTTAGCAGTGTAGGTGAAATTTCTGACTCAACTGAAATTACAGAGTTTTCATCAACGTCAACACATCTTGAAATTAACACAAATTTCATGGGTGCTGTCCTACATTTCAACATTACAATAAGTTGAATTTTCAAAGAGATAAAAGATCTGGGTTTGCCATTTTATTTTACTGCTTACTCTAAGATATTTTTGTAAAGGCTGGTTCTGAAGCTTGAAATCCTTTGTAATATCTCCTTTTGGCCACTTGAAACTGAAAACGAGCCTCTGCATACCGGTCATTAACCTGAACTTGGCACACTTCTTGTGTATGGGCAACTGTATTTTCATTTGTTGTTTTCTGTTGTAACTATGTTAGATCT
>NW_011094548.1:0-407 GCF_000146605.3 Meleagris gallopavo | reverse complement strand
TGAATTAAAAACGTCAGTGAATAAGTGCTTCATAGGCAGCCTTTAGGTAAGTAAATTTTAACTGATTTTTTTTCTACCCTTACTTGGCAAAAATATTCCATCGCCTCAACTTTAGGCCTCCCACCTATGGCCTCCTCATGAAATCAACAGAAACAGCACCAATGTGTCCACACAAACAGCACAGACGTTTGTGTAACATAAAAATCCATATTTGTGCCTTCCTCACAGATTGAGATGAAATCAGAGGTCAACTGAAAATGGAAAGACATTTTCATTTAGAAAAAGCTTTTCAGTCCAGTCTTGCCTTCATATGACAGTTCTTGGATTTAGCCTGCTCAGCCTCAGTGTCTTTCTGTTTAAAATATTTATTCCAAAATATCCCTCCTTCTCCCAAGCAATTTGCTTGT
>NW_011094547.1:0-461 GCF_000146605.3 Meleagris gallopavo | reverse complement strand
TATCATTCAATCATGCAAACTCATAAAAATTATTCGAAAAAGAAACAAAAAAAATATGGGAAAAGGCAAGTTATGCACTACATATAGTAATATTCACTTATTTTAGTCTTCATAAATTCGTAACTGTGCTCTGTCTGTACCTACCAAATTCCAGTCTACGGAAATGATGAGAATTAGTTTCTTATTTCTACATCTTTCGAGATTCTAGAGATGTGGTCTCATCTTTACTTCATTATGTCTGTCCATAAAATCCTGTTACATATACTTTCTTTACAATGGCTTTGCAAAGCTTAATGATAATACAAGCACTGTGCTGAACTTTACTCCTTGATAGCTCAGAAATACTTACTGTTAAAGGAAATATGGTCTTCATGTTTGCTAGCAATCAAAATTCTAGCATATTAAAAAAAAAACCAAAAACAAAAGGAACACCTGACAACATATTTTCACCTATTTTTAAT
>NW_011094546.1:0-553 GCF_000146605.3 Meleagris gallopavo | reverse complement strand
TTTCACATCAACATGAAACCACAAATTTTCAACTAAGTTCAGAATTAAGTCAATATTTACCATTATTTGGCTTAAGCTTATTATAACAAACAACAAAACACCACCCCATACAATGTCAACACAAATCCTGTAGCAGCCTACTATTTTCACTTAAAATTTCTCTTAAAACTATTACAAGTGTCCAGTGAAAACAGGCTTCTAGAAGCAACAGGTAGAGGGCAAAAAGAACAGTCCGTTATGCACATTCCTGCTTTGACATTAATTTAAATGCAGCAATGGTACTAGAGACTCCTCAGTCCTTACTAATATAAGTTAGCTTAAGTCAAACATTCCAATTTTTTCTGAAAATGGCATTTCCATTTCCCATATTTTCCCAATTCTTACTACTATAAGTTTCTAAATGCAAACAGAAGAAATTGAAGCTCTGAGAAGATTTACAGTTCATTGGTTTAACACCATTCTAAAATGGTGTAAGTAACAGAAGGGAGGAACCCTTAAAAAGGAATAAATTCTTCCAAATATACTGGTGTTGCCATAAGCAGCCAAGCAAATA
>NW_011094545.1:0-508 GCF_000146605.3 Meleagris gallopavo | reverse complement strand
GTTTTGTGCTTTATGTTGCTTTTTACAATTTACACAATATTTATAACAAGATATATTATAAACTTACTGGTAGTCTGGTAGTGTTGCTGAAAGCACCAATATGTTGTCCTACTTGTAAATGATATGAACTCACATATATATAAGTAGGTATATAAATCATTGGCATGTTGGTCAGGAAGTTCCAAAAGGTCCCTTTGAGTCTCTCGTGTATCTTTGCTAATCAGTTTAATAGCAAGTTAATGAGCCTGCAGTGATGTGTAAAGCAAGTTTAAGGGAGTAGTCTATTTAAATGAACTTTTTGGCTGATCTCAGTGAAAGATATATTGTGATTTATTTTTTTTTTAGCTAATTCTGGACAATTCTTTAGAATTTTTAACTTCCTAGTACAGTGACAATTCATCTATTGGGGGTTGCCAAAGTCAATAACATTTAATAATATTATGACAAAAAAAAGAGTATTTAATACTTAGGATCTTAAAGCAATTTATCAATTCAGTATTTCTCTGAA
>NW_011094544.1:0-409 GCF_000146605.3 Meleagris gallopavo | reverse complement strand
TTTTTTTTTTTTGTTTGCCAGAGCGATTTTAATATTGTAAACTACATCCCTTTAAAACCTGTCTGAGTGACAATTGCAGCTATGATTACTTCAGGTAAATGAGACAGCAGAAGTAACACCAACACGTTTTATGAACTTGCCAAACTGTTCATAAGGCAAAGTTTTATTATAAAATTGATTATATATTATATATTTATATATCTCCAAATGCATTACTTGAACCTAAACATTGAACTAATTGGAAACCTCTGCACAAACACAGCTTAGATGTTAGATTGTGGAAAGGAGGAGGGAATGGGCCTACAGCCTTGTCACCTCTCACAGTAAGCCCAGTGCTGAAATTGGTGCAACTTTTATGGGAAAATTGAAAAACGGTTAATGAAGGCATTGACTTGTCTGTTCTTGAATC
>NW_011094543.1:0-455 GCF_000146605.3 Meleagris gallopavo | reverse complement strand
TACTTATTAAAAAAAAAATAGATATCTAGTATAAGCCTACTGCAGACTGTTACAGTCAAACACACAAAAGGTTACACGCTCAGTAAAGATCTGAAGTTGCAAGATACCACTTTCCCTCTTCTTCCCTCTTGGCAACAAAATACCTCAACAGGTGGAAAGCATTAATTGTCATAAGAACTGCCCTTATACTTCACTTCTACTAAGTCTTTATATATATTAAGGTATCTAAATACATTTAGATATTACTAAGTTCCTTAGTTATACCTGGCATTTCAGAGTATCTTCTCAGTACACAAATGTAGAGAACTGAAAATAAGAGTAAGGATAGGATGCCCATATTCAACTTTTCTTTACAACTTTGCCAAGTTGTTAGTTAGTGATGATGGTGATAAATTAGCTAATTATCTGGATGGTTTTCTAGCAGTGATAATTCCTACAGTTGTGTTTCCATGGTA
>NW_011094542.1:0-364 GCF_000146605.3 Meleagris gallopavo | reverse complement strand
TATTCTAACTCTACCCAACTTACTGCATACCCAGGGAACTTAGCATTTGTAAGCTCAGGTCCTTTGATTAATAACAGCTTGGCATTTCTAAATAGGAGATCAGAGTTCCTGAGAAGACTTAATATTTGCAGTGGGAAAAGTTCCTTGAAACATCCATTTTGCTACAGCCGTTACACTTCTGGGTTTTATTTTTGGCCAAAAGCATGGAACATTTAATTTGTATGGAACTTAGAACAGATAATACAGTGTGGTGGTAGACAGGCAAGCTGTAACTCATTCAGCATACACAGCCCCTTTTTTTTTTTAAGTAAGTGTTGATTTGAATTTCATGCAGCACACAGGCATAATGAGCACTCAAATATCA
>NW_011094541.1:0-670 GCF_000146605.3 Meleagris gallopavo | reverse complement strand
TAATGGCATTCTAATCTTGATTTCTAATGTCATTCTCTTCAGAAAGTAATTGCTTGCTTTTACAGTCTTGTCTTGGTTAGTTCTCTAGCTCCCCTTAATGTATTAAGGAGGTAGAACTGGCAGCTCTGGCAATTGTTAAGAGTACAAATTATATTAGTAAAACTATGATCTCACTTCTATTCACTGACAGAGTGATGCTTACATTGGATTTTAGTTTTTTGGAGCCAGTAAATTTCTCTAGGCAGAGTTATTTCAGAAAGTTTCTACCATAAAGTTCAGCTTTGTTGAAAATAGGGATTGTGGAGTACATAATTTTGCTTATTTAGGAAAAAATCAGACAAATACCAGGTTAGGGGCTGATATGAGCAGGATGACTGTGAGCTAGGAGAGAGCAGTGCAGGTGTGAAGTAATGATGGAGGACTTTGCAGGCTGTGTAGGAATACCCAAAAGCTAGAGCACAAGTTTTTCTAGAATCTGGAGTGGATTCAAAAGAATTTTAACAAGAAAATCATAGGTAAAGTGCATTTCCTTTGTTATCCATATAGTGGATAACCACTGACTGCTGCAGCCAGTTACTTGACTGAAGTGTTGCTAGTAGGATGAAAATGTCAGTTACCGTTGCGGGTCCATTCTTTGCTGTGTTTTTTTTTGTTTTTTTTTTTTCTTTTT
>NW_011094540.1:0-1889 GCF_000146605.3 Meleagris gallopavo | reverse complement strand
TTTCTTTCTGATAGTGGCATAGTTAATTGATCAGATGCTCTATTCTTATTTTAAAACTCATTGCCTCTATTATTCCCGGAGATTTCCTGGGGGACAGAGGCATAGCACATTCCCATTGCCACAAATAAAATAAATCCATATATTTGCCTGTGAATAACTGCAAGACCAAGAAGCCAAAATAAAATATATGAATATGAAATGACAAAAAATACTCTTATTATAGAAAATCACAGAGGCATGCATTTGTCTCCATCAGGGTCTTCTCCTGAAAGCAGGTGTGGGCAGTATCAGAGCACATTGTATTAAAGTAATTTTGTAAAAGCTTTTTGCCTGTGATTTTCAGCTCATGCAAAGTGTCATATGTACCAGTGATCCACATACCATGTGTCCTCATTTTCTCTGACCAAAGTGGCTGAAATACCTATACTAATCATAAGGCTTTATAAACAATCAGAACACTCCATGCTAGCTGTTTGTTAGCCCGAAGAGCTGGAGGATGCAGGTTTCAGGTTTGGTTCTGTTACTGTACTGTTGTGCAGACCTGATTAAAACCTTTAATGTTATTAAATCACCCCCCTGGTCTGGTATATGGAAATACTACACAATGCATTCTTTCCTGAGCTGCAGTGTAATTTACCCCTCTACACAAGACCAGACCTTGTAAAAGCTACCTATACATCAACCTACCAATTTTAGCTCTATCCTTGATAGTAACAGCTAATAAAAAAATTCAAAGCCATAAGACAGACTTCCCTAATGCCTCTGTAGCATCCTTTGTGTACTTCAGTCTTATAAAACTGTTCTACAACTTGCCCCAAGCCAGCCTTATACAAGGTGCCAAAGCAGACGTAAAACTGTTGATGGGTGTATGTATCTTAGCAGATCTACCACCACATTAGAAGCCATCTTTCTCATACCTTCAATTCCAAAATTAACCCCTCCTTTGACTATAAAGTGATTTTCAATAAGTGAAGAAACCAGCATTCTTCAAGACTCCTGAACTTTTCCATTCTCATCTGACATGTGTGGCAGACCCCAAAGGCAGTTGTGCTGGCACCTCTGAAATTCCCTGTGAATCTGTGTAGTTGCCTGTGGTTACACAGCAGCTGGGCTCTGGGTTTCTTGTTCTGTCTGCTACCACCTTTGCTTCTGTAAATCACATGCACTTCTACCCACTCACGATGCCCAGGTTATGTACACTTCCCCCCTCCTGATTTGTAGCTTAGGGGCAGAGGGTTAGAGAGTTTATCCTTGCCTATCTCCTTGCATCTAAATCTGCATTTATGTAGTTTGTAAACTTTTGTTTATTTGAATACTGAGCAGCTTTCTGTGAAGCAAACACTGAGCTTCTGTCTCAAAATTCACTTTTTAGTGCCACTATTAAAAATTTCTTGGTGAGATGTAATCAGAAAATCAGGCTTGATGACTCCATGGTGGATTTTTACGTTCAACTTGTTTGAACAGTTTGAGGTCAATGCAAGAGCTTTAAGAATGCCCTGAAATTCTCTATAGAGCTTGTCAGATCAATATCAATAACAAGCTGGAAGGATGTTTGGACTGAAACAATTGGAAGCAAATCTGGTATGATACTGCGAAAGTCTTTGAAGCCAAGCTGGAAGCCAGAAGAGAGAACAGGAACTTCAAAGAATTTCAAAGGAACTTCTCTTCGCTCTTACTACTGCTCTTAGCTGAGCAGAAGTTCACACATTTGTCTTTTAGTTATGTGTTTCTGCCAGAATAATCTGCTGTGATGCAGGCAGTGAAATACAGTGGCAACATCGTATGAAGGACTGGTCACTGTCAACTATAGACAAAATTAAGTACCAAAGTAAATCGAATGTCTCAGATGAGCAATAAAATCCATTAGTCTACACTCTTCATGGCTTCTC
>NW_011094539.1:0-517 GCF_000146605.3 Meleagris gallopavo | reverse complement strand
CATTTTGGGGGGCGTTTGGAAACCTTTTGAAAATTACGCTCGTGGAAAATGGGGAATTTATGGCAGCCCTCCCCCCCGGTTGAATTTAGCCGCAGAAAATTGCCGCTCGTGTTCCACACTTTTGCAATAAATACAAACGCTTTCCAGAGCGGAGGCTTTAGTGAGCCATTGGGATCCGTTAGAAACGAGTCGGTTCTTTTAACCCGATGCGAAATAACGCGGAGGCAACAGCAGGAACAAACCAATTTGTTGCCGGTGAGCCCCTGACTGCTGCAGGAACGTGACCAAAGCTCACTCCTCCATTCCCCCTCACTCTGTCTCGCTGTGCCCTGCAGAGATTGCAGTACAAATCGCTCCGTTCGCGTCTGAAAGACCCACGAATTAACGGCGCTGCCGTAGTTTGTGAGAGCTGAGTGCCATCTGTTTTAAATCCTTACCCAGCCCGGCCCTTTGTTTTTTTTGTTTTGTTTTGTTGTTTTTGGATGTGTTTTTTTTCTTTTCTTTTCCCTCTCTGTAA
>NW_011094538.1:0-368 GCF_000146605.3 Meleagris gallopavo | reverse complement strand
CAGTTGTACTGTCAGCAGTAAACTCGTTACTACCCAACTAGGTGCCTTGAAGAAGAGAACACATGTGTTTCATATTATACCTTTATACCAACAGATAACCTGATTTTAAGTGGTTGTCCTGAACCAGCGTGCCTCTGTAAAGGATCACAAAGTTCTCACCAAGCAAATGAAGTGGAAACAGCTTGGAATTGTGGATTTTACTTTGAAATATGCTGCAGCGAGTACATTTCTAATTAGTTCCTGTGTAATATATAGCAGTTTGCTGGCAAGAAGATGCCTGCCAAAATTAGATAGCTGCTTTTTGGAAGTGAGGTTCTTGTCTTACACAGGTGTGCACAGATCCTACATGATTTTAGTGAGTAGATTTC
>NW_011094537.1:0-468 GCF_000146605.3 Meleagris gallopavo | reverse complement strand
GTAGAGTACTCCAGTCTGGGCAGGAGACATCACACAATGAACAGGAAAGAAGGCACTGTTCCTAGGTCCAGCTGATTTTGTAATGTCAGGGCAGGGAAGGACCAGACCCAGTACGGCCAGATAAGGAGTATGCCAAAGCTCCCTTGCTTTGCTCCAGCTGCCACCAGGAGACAATTTAAGAGCTTTTTTCCCTCTCAAAGACTGGAAGGAAGATAGAGCAGAACCAGCAACCATAGTTCGTTACTATTAATTCAAGAAAATATCGCATAATGTGACAGAAATCTGTACAAATATATTTCTCCTGGACTCACAGCATTGTCTGTATGTTTATTTGTCAAGAAACATAAAGGATGGTCTGGTGTTTCTAACAGCTTGATGAAGAGTTACTTGCAGGAAACACATAGCTCATAACCACTTATGTTATGCAGGTTCTTCTTTATCAACCTAAAATGCTAATTGGTGGTTTTG
>NW_011094536.1:0-516 GCF_000146605.3 Meleagris gallopavo | reverse complement strand
AAAAAATGAACAATCATTTTTAACATAAGATTAAGTTGCATGTCCACTGTCCTGCATTTCTGCACTTTAGGCATCCTGCTGACCATTAGAAAGGAGGTGAAATGGCAGTGGGATCCTCAGATTGCTTCAGTCATGCTGACCAAACTGCAAGACCGGATTCTAAGGAACTAAAGCGTGCCAGCTTAAGAGAAAACTCAAAGAGTTGCTTCAGCAATTAGTTAAAAGGGACAATAACACGACAGCACTCTTTACTGCCAGAAAGTCACTTATTGGCATTTAACCTTGGTCAAGAATGAGAAAGCTGTCACCTTTCACTCAGTGCTGTGCAAAAAGCAGGACAACAGCTTACACAGAATTCAAACCACAAGACAGCTGACTGTCTTGCTCTATGTCCACGTGAGCAAATGCTGTACTACAGCACAGCACAAACAACATGAACACAGAAGCTACTCTCTCATGTCAGAGCTCATCTTTTAGCACAGAGCGGAGACAGCCCTGACTGTGCTGTGCCTCTTC
>NW_011094535.1:0-512 GCF_000146605.3 Meleagris gallopavo | reverse complement strand
GATCTGCCATGAGGACATGATGGGGTCCCTTTAGCAATGAAGATTGGAGCGTTGACCACAATATCATTAGGACATCTACCTATTACTGGAGGGACTACTGGGCCTCCCACCTCCAATAACCTCCCCCAAGATGCAAGTAGGCCACACCACTTCGGTCCTACCTGCACCTTCCGAGGCCATTTTATTCTATAGAAAGAACATGATGTAAATTTTAGTATATTCAGCCTACTTGGCTCACCAAGTGTATAATCAATGAATATACAGATGTTATAATTATGAAATATAAGAAAGTTTGGCTAAGCAGGTTATTACACCAAAGGAAGAACAGATAGAGTGCTTACCCTTGTCCTGGACTCACTGTAAAACTCCAAAAGAGAGATCTCCAGAAAGAAATCCTTCCCCATTGCTAGTCAGATCTTAAACGGGTCTAGGAGAGGTGGAGCCAGGCTCCACCCCTTCCAGCAGCACAGGTGAATTGCCTGTGCTCCCAGGGCTGACTCATTGCTTGCCTC
>NW_011094534.1:0-500 GCF_000146605.3 Meleagris gallopavo | reverse complement strand
TTTGCTTAAATTCAGCTTTGTATATCTAAGGATGAAAAGCACCACATAATCTATGCTATTGTTCTTTACTTTCCTCCTCTGCATCCTTAAACCTACAATAAACATTGTAGCTGGTCTTCTATGGTTGTACGTTTATCAATCTATATTTTATTTAGATTAACACAGATGTGCCTTTTCGTTTTTCTTTTTCTTTTTTTTCTTACTTGACTTGGTTAGGAACGTAAGAAAGTTGTTCTTTTTTTTGCCCACAAAGCTGTTGTTTGGTTTGTCTTTTTTTTTCCTTGTGTTCACTGAGAATCTGAATCTTAGCATTTACCTTTTATGTTAAAATAACAGCTAATTGCTTTTCAGTCTAGTGATCCAATACTTGAAAGGATATTCAGAATTCTTTTCTGTGTCTTATATGAAGCATAAAATGCTATATAACTATAAGCTGAATACACTGTTGATGCTTTATACTTGTCAGGAACTACCCTTCCATTCAGAATTGGGTAACAAAA
>NW_011094533.1:0-322 GCF_000146605.3 Meleagris gallopavo | reverse complement strand
TTGGGGACACATTGGGGACATGTTGGGGACATGTTGGGGACATATTGAGGATGAGTTGGGGACATATTGGGGACACATTGGGGACATGTTGGGGACATGTTGGGGACATATTGAGGATGAGTTGGGGACATATTGGAGCCACGTTGGGGACACATTGGGGACATGTTGGGGACATGTTGGGGACACATTGAGGATGAGTTGGGGACATATTGGAGCCACGTTGGGGACACGTTGGGGACACACTGGGGACACATTGGAGCCATGTTGGGGACATGTTGGGGACATATTGAGGATGAGTTGGGGACATATTGGAGCCACGTTG
>NW_011094532.1:0-568 GCF_000146605.3 Meleagris gallopavo | reverse complement strand
GAGTCTCACCTCTGTGCCTGGGAATATCATGGAACAGATCCTCCTGGACGACATGCTTGATCACAGAAGGAATGAGTGTATGATCCGAGACAGCCAGCATGGCTTCACCAGGGGAAGGTCATGCTTTAAACCCAAATCCTGGTGGCCTTCTATGATAGAGTGGTGGCATTGGTGGACAAGGGGAAGGTGACCGATGTCATTTAGCTGGGGGCTGGAGCACTTCCCCTATGAAGACAGGCTGAGGGAGCTGGGCTTGTTCAGCCTGGAGAAATGAAGGCTGCGGGGTGACCTCATTGCAGCCTTTCAGTACCTAAAGGGAGCCTACAAACAGGAGTGGAGTCAACTCTTTGAAAGGGTAGACAACAGCAGGACAAGGGGAAATGGTTTTAAGTTGAGAGAGGGAAGATTTAGGTTGAATGTCAGGGGGAAGTTCTTTACTGTAAGAGTGGTGAGGTGCTGGAACAGGCTGCCCAGAGAGGCTGTAGATTCCCCAACCCTAGAGGTGTTCAAGGTCAGATTGGGTGGGTCCCTGGGCAGCCTGTGGCAGGGGGCTTGGAGATTCATGATC
>NW_011094531.1:0-460 GCF_000146605.3 Meleagris gallopavo | reverse complement strand
CGTTTAAACTCTGATTGCAAAAATGCTGTGTACTGATTGGAAAAATGAAAAAGTGTTTTTAAAACTTTGACAATATTTTCATGTATTTTTAAATACATTTCAACCAGGAAATGGTCTATGAATGCCTGTTGAAAAAAACCAATCCCATACTTAAGCAGTCGACTGCAGAACACAGAAAGAAAAAGTATCTCAGAGCCTGTTCCAGGCTTGCATAGTTTTTGAGTCTCTGCGTATGCCTTTAAAAAACAATCTGTTTGCCAAACTTTTCTACTGCCCATTGCTGTCATAAATACAAATGCAAACTGTAAGATTCTTCTAATAATTACAGTGAATGTTACACCATGCCCCAGTGCTAACCAAGGAAAAGGACTTCGAAGGGTTTGACATTCATAAGCCTTTAAAGTGGATGTCCAGAACTGACCTCAAAAGCATGATTTGTTGAAGATCAAACCAAATACTC
>NW_011094530.1:0-503 GCF_000146605.3 Meleagris gallopavo | reverse complement strand
CTGGCTAGGGATAGAAAACTATCCCTAGTAATTGTTTAAGATACAATTAATATAAATATAGTTACAGATGCCTATAAATAAATGAAAACTTTGGATAATGTAATAGTTAAATTAGTTAAATAATAGTGATAGTTACATGTGTAGCTTTTTTTTTTTTAATATACAAACAGAAGACTCCATTTTCTAATTTCTTTTTTAGTAGGGCTCTTTCATTCCCTGAGTCACAACGGCCATTCTTGTGGGTTTAAATCCTTTCATTTTCAACTTACAGTGACTTGTAGATAGGAAAAAAGCGCACGTACTATGCCTAAGGTGCTGTCCAAAGAGTGATTGCCAGTGTTCAGTGGAACCTACGAACAAGCCTTGGGTGGGCAAGTTTGTTCAAATGCATAGCAAGCACGAACTGACTAAGAGTAGAATTTTGATCCTGCTCTTCTCAGAAGATGATTGCTTTAATGGCCTAGATATCCTCATTTCAAATGGATATTTATTCATGGCTCATT
>NW_011094529.1:0-513 GCF_000146605.3 Meleagris gallopavo | reverse complement strand
TGATTACCTTATATGCATGGCAAGAATTGTCCTTAAATATCTCTGTTCACTGTTCAGATTTAGATTGAGTATTTATCTACTTATTTATCTGTTTTGAGTTTTGAAGTAGTTTTCATTTGATCATTTTATTTTTTTCATAGCAGAAATGCAAGACTGAATCCTTTTTTTAGGGCAGCATGCTGTTAGCTTATTATCTAAAATTGAGATTGTTCAGGGACTGGTATCCTTAGTAGTCAGACCTTAGACTTGCACATTATCTTCTCATTGCTTGAGTGTAGTGCTCCAGACTCTGCAAATACTTTTCGGCCTATGATAGCAAAAGGATCTGCTGTATTTATATAGCAGTTTTCTTTTATCTTCTGATTTTCCATAGCTCCGTTAACCTAATATGTCTTTTCCATTGAATCCTTTTTAAGATGCTCTGAACTATCAAAGACAATTCTACATCCTGTAAAATCCACTTGACGATGATGCCTTCATTTCTCCATACTAATATTCTTGTAATACGTTTCT
>NW_011094528.1:3412-5159 GCF_000146605.3 Meleagris gallopavo | reverse complement strand
GTGTGGTGGGACAATAGCTGGAAGCATCAGTTTGTGCCAACGGAGCCGCGAGACAGCTTACAAACTATGGAACTAAAAGCAATTTTATGGACCTTTACTGCGTGGTCAAATGAACCTCTAAATGTTGTAACTGATTCCCTCTACGCGGCTGGTGTATGTCAATGAATTGAGGATGCCCACATTAAAGACAACAAGAATGTGTGCCTTATCTCTCTGTTTTTACGTCTTAAACACACATTACGGCAAAGAAAGGAACCATATTGTGTCATCCACATTCGTAGCCACCTAAATACCCTTGGTTTAGGGGAGGGTAATGCTGTTGCTGATAAATTGGTTATGGTGACCCCTGTTAATCTGTTTGATGCTGCTCGTAGCTCTCATGAGATGCTTCATCAAAATGCCTGTGGTTTACATAGACAGTTTAATATTGGCGTGAATGATGCAAGGTTGATACTTAAAACATGTCCACAGTGCAGTCACCATAACGGTGGCCTTGGGCTGGGGACTAATCCCCGAAGTTTGAAAGAATTGCAAGTGTGGCAAACAGATGGCACCCATATTGCAGAGTTTGGTCGATTGCGATGTGTTCATGTCGCTATCGGCACTTACTCTGGGTTTATATGGGCTTCTCCTTTAGCGGGTGAATCTGCTAGATATGTCATTAAACATTGGATTGTATGTTTTGCTATCCTGGGAGTTCCAAAACAAATTAAAACGGATAATGGGCCAGCCTATAAGTCGCAGTCAGTACAGTCTTTTTTGCAAAAGCGGGGAGTTCAACATAAGTTTGGGATCCCACATACTCCTACAGGTCAGGCTATTATAGAACACGCACATGCTACGCTAAAAGCACAACTAAACCGAATTGCAATATACATGATGTGCCAGATCATCTCACGAGCACTCATTTCTCCCTTAATTTCCTTTCTGTATGAGGAGGTTCAGCAGTACCTGCTATAACCTTGCATCATTCAGGCACTAGTATGAGAGTACTATCTGAGTCTGCAAAAGTATCTTACAAAGATCCGTTGATGGGAGATTGGAAGGGCCCAAGTACTATCATGTATGTAGGAAGAGGTTTATTTTGTCTTTCCACAGATGATGGCCCTATTTGGATTCCTGCTCGCAGTGTTTGCCCTTGGCGCGGAAGCACTACCTGAACCACACCAAATCAACCCGCGGCAACACGTGTGGGTCACCTGCGCTAAATCAACAGGCCGGACCAACTTCTGCTTAACACTTGCTTCTGCCACTGATCCCTTCCAAACTTGTTTTAGAGGGATGCTGTTTCTCAATGATTCTGACTTTTCTGCTTACTCCACAGGTAGTTGCAATGTATTGGACACTCCAGGTGATTGTTCTTTCAAGCCTCTTAGGAGTCTCAATACCACTATACCCTGGGACCCACAGGAGTTAAATCTTCTTGGAACTCAAAAGATCGGACATGCGTGACATCCACTCTAAACGCACGGGTAGCTTTAGCTGTCCTTATACCAGGGGCTGTTGCTGGGAATAGGTATTATAACTATTAGTATAGTATAGTTATCGGTATTGTAAAACGCTGACTCGATTAAAAAAAAAAGAAATGAAAAAGATGTGAAACGAAGAGAAAGCCTGAAACCAAGTTTGAAATGACCATGAACTCATAATGATTGGGATTGTGTGCTTCTTATTGTTTGGTATTGCTTTGTAACTTGTTGTATTGCAAATAGCAACAGTAGTAATGGTTGTTGTGTGTTTTTTTTTA
>NW_011094528.1:2280-3392 GCF_000146605.3 Meleagris gallopavo | reverse complement strand
AAATCAACCCGCGGCAACACGTGTGGGTCACCTGCGCTAAATCAACAGGCCGGACCAACTTCTGCTTAACACTTGCTTCTGCCACTGATCCCTTCCAAACTTGTTTTAGAGGGATGCTGTTTCTCAATGATTCTGACTTTTCTGCTTACTCCACAGGTAGTTGCAATGTATTGGATACTCCAGGTGATTGTTCTTTCAAGCTTCTTAGGAGTCTCAATACCACTATACCCTGGGACCCACAGGAGTTAAATATTCTTGGAACTCAAAAGATCAGTAACACATCTAAGGGATGGAAGAAAACATGTTTTATGTTTGGAAATTCCAGGAAATGCTTTTGGGGATCCATGTTGCACTGGTAAATTCACTATATTTTCTCTCACTTTCCAGGGCATGCGTGACATCCACTCTAAATGCACAGGTATCTTTAGTTGTCCTCATACCTTGGGCTGTTGCAGGGAATAGGTATTATAACTATTAGAATAGTACAGTTATTGGTATTGTAAAACGCTTACTCGGAAAAAAAAAAAAAAGGGAAAGAAAAAAAAAGGGAAAGAAAAATATGTGAAACGATGATAAAGTCTGAAACCAAGTTTGAAACGACCATGAACTCGTAATGATTGGGATTGTGTGCTTCTTATTGTTTGGTATTGCTTTGTAACTTGTTGTATTGCAAATAGCAACAGTAGTAATGGTTGTTGTGTGGTTGTTTTTTTAATTTTATTTTAGTAATAGATTGAATGTTATAGTAATAGGATTTAATGTTACCAATGCTGGAATCTATGGAAATAGCTATTTTAATGTATTAGTAGCATTAAGACAAAACCTGGAAAGGAATCCCAGGCAAAGGGATGACCCTATATTATAGAATGATTAACTCTCTTTCATCCCACTAATCAGGAATTTAAAATATGATCATGCAGCACCTGAGACAAAGGTGCACGCTAAGAGTTAACCTTGATAGTTTATTCTGTTTTGCAAGCAGGTGTTCCATTTGGCCTCTGTATCACGCACTGGCCATGCAGATGCAGTGTACAAATGGAAAATACCCTTCGGACCCTGAGAAGAATAAAAGCAAGAGAGAATCTGGGGTGGTGGGTGAGAGAGGAAAAGTG
>NW_011094528.1:0-2148 GCF_000146605.3 Meleagris gallopavo | reverse complement strand
AGCAGGGGACGCCCTGCTGGCACTGCCTATCGCATTCACCACCACCATGTTTTTCCTCATTCTTTTTCTGCAGATTGTTGGTTCTCGAGGGTCAGTAAGTTATAATGCCCCTAGTTCTATCTGGCATGCAAAAGTTGCCCGACTATTAATTCTCTATTAGCCCAATGTCATAATCATGAGCACTCTAAAAGCATCTGTTGTACAAATCTTAGTGATCTTTCAAAATCAATATATCAGGATACATTAAAGTTGAAGACCTCTTTCAAGGCAGTGAGAGATTAACACAGAACGGGGCCTTCCAGGATTTGTTTCCAGGCTGCAGAAAGTTGGGCTGCAGACCAAACACGTGTTTGTTCTTTTTAGGTTAACAGTATTTCTTGTCATGATACTATGTTTGCCTTGTTTCCTTTCTCACACTTACAGTATTGTCAGTCGAGGCCTTGATTGAGTTATAATGATTGTATTATGAATATAATTAGTGTTATTATTTCATAGTATGGTAGAAGTTTGCAAATAAACAAAAACGGGGGAAATGTGGGAACGTAAGAAAAAAACTGTTCAGGGCGGCAGCTGTGGAGCAAGATAAGCGGCATGAGAACCAAGGACACTTTTAGAAGAAGAAAGAACATCTCATGGCTCTGATTGGCTAAGCGCTTGTGTGAACGGTTGAAGAGTGTTTTGCAGAATGCTCTGTTAAGATGTATAGAGTAGTGCTTAACAATCAAGCAGACTAATAGCTTTTAACCACATTGGTGTGCTGTTATGTCTCTAGTGCGTCCTGAGAGTCCAGAGATTTCCCCACATATTAGTGCTCAATGTTCAAGAAGCCTGTAAATTTACGCTGGGCCAAAGAATAACAATTTTAATATTTCATACAGTGTCTACCATAATGGAGGTAAAAGGAGGCCATTGGCTCTCACCCCAAAGGTTCCCAAAATAATGGGCCATCCTGGTAGAGCAGGATGATGTAGAAATAATTGTAGCTAATATTGTCAACCCAGCATCTTTCCTTAGCGGAACTCCTGGAGAACCAGTATTCCATGATTGCCTGAAAGCAACTGAGGCTGTATATTCCAGACAAATGGACTTGAAGGACAAACTATTAGAAAATGCAGAAGACACATGGCTTACTGATGTTAGTAGCCTTGTAAGGCAAGGTGTATACAAGGCTGGATATGCCATAACTACTGCGGACCAGGTAATAGAGTCCAGTCCTCTTACCCCAAATGCATCAGCACAGAAAGCAGGAGTAATTGCACTCACCCAGGCATTGGAACTATTCAAAGGAGTACGGATTAACATATGGACAGACTCTAAGTATGCCTTTGGTGTTTTCCATGCCCACTGAGTAATATGGAAGGAGAGAGGATTGTTATCAGCTCACAGGAAGGAGATCAGACACTCAGATGAAATTTTGAGATTTGTGGAAGCAGTACATCTACTGGAGAAGGTGGCTATTATTCATTGCAAAGCCCATTGTTGGAAATATCCGAATAATTTTGCCAGGACGGTATCTCTGATAAAAGCAGATTTTATTCGCGATTGCAATGGCGGGCGTCCCGCAAGCAGGAGCGCACCTATGGATACAGCATGACAACTTTTATACCCTTTTTTCTCTCCCTTACCTCCCCCTTCTCCCCCATTTCCCCACTTGCTGGGTACTCCGGGTTCACAATCTTATCAGAGGATTTAATTGGATCGTTATCTGGTGTTCAGTGCTCTTCTTGTCCTATTGATAAGGTGATTTGCTTGGAATTCTTGTTAAACAAAGAGTACGGAGGGGAGGGGAGATGTCCGATCTTCTCCAGGCATTCCCCGTATCATGTAGTGAATTGTCCTTTTAAATTGACAGAATACTGTTGCAATGTGTGACATAGTCAGTTGCCATCCTGTTGCTTCCAAGGTGTCTCAGTGCTCTTCTTGTCCTATTGATATGGTGATTTGCTTGGAATTCTTGTTAAACAAAGAGTACGGAGGGGAGGGGAGATGTCCGATCTTCTCCAGGCATTCCCCGTATCATGTAGTGAATTGTCCTTTTAAATTGGCAGAATACTGTTGCAATGTGTGACATATATTCTCAATGTTGGCTATACATATATACATACATATTACTTTAACTTATAGAACTCAATAAAGTAGTAAGGCCCC
>NW_011094527.1:2963-3642 GCF_000146605.3 Meleagris gallopavo | reverse complement strand
AACTGAAGCAAGACCTTTTCTTGTGGGGACCTCCACTCAGGAGGCTGAAATAACTGCCTTGACAAGAAGCTTAAATATATGGACAGATGCTAAATAAGCTTTTGGGGTGGTACCTGCTCATGGTACCATCTGGAAAGAGCGAGAGTTGCTTACACAAAAGGAAACATTCAGCATGATGTAAATCTACCAAAGACCAGCATGGCTGTTAGGCACTGTAAAGGACATCAGAAGAGTGACACTGTACAGGAAACTGGGAATTGATGGTGGATCAGGTGGCAAAACAGGCAGATGAAGGAAAAGAAATTGGTGAACTGGCTTTAATTCCAGACGGTAAACTTAAAATATCTGAACCTTAGTCAGAACCTATAAGGTATCCTAGAGAGGATAGGAATCTAATTAATAATTTAGAAGGGGAGAGAGCAAACTGACAGATGGGTGCATACCCAGATGGACACATTGTTGTGCCCGGTAGTATTTTATAGAATTTAGTTCTAAGAGAACATAATAAAACACATGGAGGGGGCACAGACACCAGAAAGTAACTGTACAATCCTAGTACCAGGAACAGGGTACAAGTGGGGCTTGTTGGGAAAGGGAAACCTTTCAGGGCAACAATTGCAAATTGATTTTTTTTCAGAACTGCCAGGAAAAGAAGGGTTTCGGTATATGCTAGTTCTAA
>NW_011094527.1:0-929 GCF_000146605.3 Meleagris gallopavo | reverse complement strand
TTTTTATTTCATAATCTCCACTGTCATAGTTCTTTCTGGGAGTCTTTCTGCTTAACTTGGGGAAGATCTCTGATAGTTTACGTCACTTATCGTCTAGATAACCCTTCTCAGGGACGCACGCTCTGTATATAGGTGTATATAGGTGTATATATGTATATTTTGTCATACACACTGCAAGAATATCCAGCACCAGATCAAACCAGAGAACAAGTCATGGCATGCCCGAGGAAGCACCTGAAGAGACATCGGAAGGCCTGACATCATCCCCCACCACGGTGATCCTTGTTTAACGAAGACTTGGAAGCAAATCACCATATCAATACGACAAGAAGAGCACTGAGACATCTTGGAAACGACAGGATGGCGACTACCCAGCCAGTGGGGAAACAGGGGAGAGGGGGCAGGCAAGGGGGAGAAAATAGGGTATAAAGGCTGTCATGTTGTGTCCATAGGTGCGCTCCTGCTTGCGGGACGCCCGCCATTGCAATCGCGAATAAAATCTGCTTTTATCAGAGATACCGTCCTGACAAAATTATTTGGATATTTCCAACATATGTAATCTGGAAATCTGTATGCGGCAAAAAAGGGATACGGGACCTGACCGAGGCTCTCAACCAGTGCCTTCTACGGGTCCTGTCCTACCGATAGCGCCTCTTGCTCCACCGACTCATCTGGCAGCGCCGCCCGACTGAACTGCGGAGAGATCGTTTCGCGCGCCCGCACCGCTCTGCCGGATGGGGGGTGAGCAGTCGGAACTATGGGGAGTTCACTAACAAAGGAGCAGCAAGTACATCTTGAAGCCTTACAGTTAGTTTTAACGTTTCAGAATCAGCCTGCATCTACCTCAGCATTAGTTACTTTTCTCAAATGGTTAAGCAAAAATGTCCCTGAATTTCTGAAAACTGCATTCTCTTTTTGTGGTGAACTTT
>NW_011094526.1:0-610 GCF_000146605.3 Meleagris gallopavo | reverse complement strand
TGATTGCAACTCCTGTTACTACACAAGAAGATAGTACAGATTTTTAATATGTAAAATTGTAATCATTTTTTTAATACTTTAATACTTTTAATCATTAAATGTCTATTAACCCTTTAAAAACTAAACATGAAATTGAGTTTCATAATCCAGGCATTATTGTCCTGTTCACACAGAAACTATCCCTTTCTGACTCATTTTCAGTTAAGCAGATGTTCCAAACCATACAGTACTGTTATACAAAGAAAATGTCACTGGTTAATCTTAAAATATTGAGTCAAGTTTGACATTGATGCCACTGGATTAAAATTCATTTGGAAGAGTTACGTGCAAGGCCAATCACAAAATCCTGAACCTGGGTCTTGGCAATTCCATACACAAGCATAGGCTGGGCAATGACTGTATGGAGAGCAGTGCAGCAGAGAAGAAACTGGGGTATAGGGGGACAAAACAATGAACATGAGCTAGCAGCGTACACTTGCATCACAGTACACTGACTATATCCTGGGCTGAATCAAAAGAGAGCTAGTCAGCAGAGTGAGGATGGTAACTGTCCCGCTCTGAGCTGAGGGAGCTAGGCTTGTTCAGCCTGGAGAAAAGAAGGCTGCAGGGT
>NW_011094525.1:0-363 GCF_000146605.3 Meleagris gallopavo | reverse complement strand
CTCAATTTTTGATTTGGGGTGCTATAATGATATATGTTTGGTGTTTGTTTTTCTACAGATCAAAAAGCTGTAATGTTTAGTGTAAAACTAAACATGTTCCAGTTTTCTTGGAAGAAAAAGCAGTGAAAAAAATAAATATCTTGCACTTTGTGAACTTTGGCATAACTACATAGTAGCATGCATGAATCTCTAGCTGAACTCAAGTGAGTTGGATGTTGGTGGAAAAAGGTTTCATCTGGCCAAAACCATATTTATAATTCATAGTACTGGGTTCCTAACATGCAACACAAGGAGTGCAGTTCTAGCAGCTTGGTGCTGGCAGCTTGATGCAGCTTTCTGGAGTATTGCATAGGAGGAGGGTCT
>NW_011094524.1:0-383 GCF_000146605.3 Meleagris gallopavo | reverse complement strand
TTCACCTTTTCCTAGAATATTAAAAATATAATTCCATTTAAGTAAATTTATTTTAACAGTTACAATTAGAGAGAGTTAAAATATAGTTACAGTTTAGACCCAAAATAAGATTGAGCCAACCAGACTAATTTATTTTAAAGAAATAATTAAAGTAAGCATAGTGTACTGACTGAACTGTGGTTACATGGAAGGTCTTTCCCTGCAGATGCTTCAGTTATTGCATAATTACTTCTGTCACAGGATATTTTATGAACGTTCTCCTTAAGATATTTGGCAGATTTAAATGCTATACACACATGATACAAACTATTTTGCAAGAGGTATTTTGTTTATTAATTAAAAAGTCTTGGGAATACTGGCTTCATACATATTTGATTTAAAAG
>NW_011094523.1:0-1058 GCF_000146605.3 Meleagris gallopavo | reverse complement strand
TTTTTATTTGGCTCAGAAAAAAGAAAAAGTGCTTTCCTTGGGATATTTTGAAGTTTATATTTACGAAATTATGGGAATTTGTGTCAGTAACTATGCCGTGATAAACAGCTCCTGGTTAGAAATGTATACTCATACAATGGTAATCAACATCAGAATCACGGAAAAAACAAGAAATTGAGCTGTAGGGAGTTCTGACTCACAAAGAAACGGGATGAAAATATGGCTGTGAACAATCTGAGTGAGCCTATGAGAAAGAGTTCACTCTGCCATAACAAAAGAAATCACAGGGGAACGCGATGCTTGCCAGCACAAAGAAATCTAGCAACAGGCAAGAGGTGAAAGTCAAGAAAAGGGGCTCTAAAATAAATTTAATTCAGAAAGCAACAGGGAACTTCCCCCGAGAGGAGACCCTTGTTTTACCTTATCGCAGAACAAGCAGAAACACAACTGGAGAGGATTATTGCTGCGTCTGCCAACTGGAGGCCAGTAACTGGAGCAGACTTAATCTTTAAACAAGATCCTTCACCAATATTGGCAAGCTTTGGTGGACTAAATTCTCAGAAATCATCTCTGATTTTGTGATAGTTCTTGACCAAGGGTACCGGTCTCCAACTTCATCCCAGCAGTTGCAACTCCAGTTGCATGGGATAATATTAGGAAAAGATGACTGTTTTATTAGTTAGATAGTAGTAAATGGTTGTAAATATCCTCTTAGACAGAAGCCCTTTCTTCACAAGGCTTTACAAGAACTCAGGGCTGGCCCTGAGGAACACACAGCCTAAAAGAGGAAGAGGAGGCCAGTTCATTAGTCAGGAGTCGATTCTCTACCAGATGGATACAAAAGTGCAGGCATACAAGTGGAGATCAGAAGCAGCTTTGGAGAAGTGAATTGGTTGAGAGATACCCTCTGCCATACTGAAAAATAGGAGCTTGTTGCCTTATCGTAGGATCATAGGATCATAGAAAGGCTTGGGTTGGAAGGGACCTCAAGGATCATCAAGCTTCAACCTCTGCCACAGGCAAGGCCACCAACTTTCTGCATATCATTCCCCTTCCAC
>NW_011094522.1:0-451 GCF_000146605.3 Meleagris gallopavo | reverse complement strand
AAGGGTTTTTTCCTGCACTTTTAAAGGATTTTTTTTTAATTTTATTTTTTAAGAGCCAAGAAAATCCTCTCAGCAGTTTTACTTCATGGAATCATACTGGCATCACAGAGGGGTCATTGACAGGTCTGGTATTCTACCCAGAGGAAGTAAGACTTGACAGTCACCTTCTGTGTGGACTGACTTTCTTAGGGAACACAAAACAGTCTAAAAGCAAACTTTATTGATAGCTTTTTGAGGCATGAAAAGGGTAACTAGATATAACACCAAATCTTGGTAGTCACAGATCATACGGACTGACTCACAAGTCCTTTTTAGTTGCTGGGTTTTTTTTCTTTCTTTATTTTTTCCCTTGATGTGTTCCTGATGTTTTTTGTTTTGCTTTCGTTTTTAGTTTTCCGTTTGTTTTCTTTGCCTTGCTCCCTCTAGTTCTTCCTTTTCTCAAAACTTCTTT
>NW_011094521.1:0-509 GCF_000146605.3 Meleagris gallopavo | reverse complement strand
AATCATGACTACTAACACATCAGTTCAGAATGATTTCAACTAACAAAAATATTTCTCCCTTTCTTTCCCTAAAGGTGTTTGCCCTTGTTTTGACCATAATTTTGAAATGCTTTCTTGGACCAGCTGGAAGTAAAAAAGAACCACCTCACTATTTTTCAAAGATTTATTAGGGCTTAGATGGCCTAATTTTTCTCAAAGGAAAAATATGCATGTTGAAATCCAGTGTATTCTTCTCAACCTAAGAAGCTTGCTGCTGGAAGCAACACTGGTTTTATGGTTATCTACTTATAAGAAAATAAATGCTAAAATGTACCTTAATCCAATTCAGCTTTTGCTTTTCTAGAAGAATATCAGTGTGATTCCTGGGAAGGAAAAGTCCTGTTATCACAAGAAATTAAATCTGGTCTACTGGTGACCCTGCACATAGCAGGGGGATTGAAACTAGATGATCATAATGGACCTTTTCAACCCAGGCCATTCTATGATTCTATGATTCTATGATTCTATGA
>NW_011094520.1:0-438 GCF_000146605.3 Meleagris gallopavo | reverse complement strand
CCGTCGGTGGCACAGCCAGCAGAGCTGAGTGGCCGCATCACAGAGACGTGGCAGCGGTGCCTGACGGTGCCAGCAAATGTGGGGGAAGTTCTGTGTGAGACATCGCTGGTGCTTCGGTCGTGCACCAGGAAGAAAACACGCTGATGGTTGTGGCTGCTGTTTCCTAGCACTCACACAGCCCTTCTGTTTCACAAACATTCTGATTTCCACGAGCACAACACGCCTTGCCACAACAGGGATTCCCTCTCGCTGCCCCGATGATTGGCTCTCGTTATTTATGCTCTTTCATTTGCTTTTGCAGAACAGCCGTGGCCCTGCACGGGTCCTGCATTGCTGTCCTGGGTGCATGGCGCAGCGTGCTGAGTGCACGGTGCTGCACGTTGGATGTGCAGTGCTGTGCTGGTGCTGTGCTGGGTGTGCAATGACGTGCTGTGCTGG
>NW_011094519.1:0-567 GCF_000146605.3 Meleagris gallopavo | reverse complement strand
TTCATTAAAAAAAAAAAAATAAAAATGAAAGACCAAAGCTGTTTCTACTTTGGTCTCAACCTCTACTTGGGTTCTAGCTATTGTTTCTCCTTGTGGATAGCAAGCAATTATTTCACAGAAGTGTATTAACAAGACTAATATTTATTTCTTTTAAGTAGCGTACAAAAATTTGCTCCATTAGTGGTCATTAACAGAAACAGACACAGCAAATGAAGCTACTGTCCCCAGCCCTGCTTTTTTCTCTTCAGCCTTAGTTTTTGTTGTTTTTGCATTCAATGCTACATTTTGTTACATAGGTGTGTAAGACCCCCAAATCTCTTTCAGTGGGGCTTCTCCCCAGCAGCTCATCTCCCAGTTTGCACACATAGCCAGGACTGCCCCTTCCCAGGTGCAGAATCCAACACCCACTCTTGTTAAACTTCACGTGGTCGGTGATTGTCCTGCTTTCTAATCAAGAAATCTCTACAAGGTATCTCCATCCTTGATGGAGTCAACAACTTCTCCCAATTTAGTATCATCAACAGACATGCTCAAAACAATTTCTAGTCCTGCATCCAAGTCATTTAT
>NW_011094518.1:0-490 GCF_000146605.3 Meleagris gallopavo | reverse complement strand
ATCACATGCCATGCACATAGGCGCAAGTTGCATCTGTGCACACAGGCACACACGCACTCGCGGGCCTCCGTGCACCCTGCACACAGCGCTCACACGTGTGCCCACACAAACACATGTTAACACACGCTCACAGTGCATCAGCTGCAGCACATGAACAGCCCCAGGAGAAGTGATCTGGGATGTGGTGACACGCTGCCACGCGTCCCCAGCTCACGTGGCACTGTGTCCCCATTGCGGGGTGACACGGCGCGCTGGGGGAGCTCGGGGTTGTATCCCCAGAGGTGAGCATCCGAAGTCTCTGAGAGGGATCGGAGTGGATGTTGTGGGAAATGCTGTGGGTCAGCAGCCATGTGGTGGTGACTCATGGGATCATGGGGTGGTTGGGGTGGGAAGGAACCTCACAGGGTCATGGGATGGTTGGGGTGGGAAGGAACCTCACAGATCATGGGATGGTTGGGGTTGGAAGGAATCTCACAGGACCATGGGATGG
>NW_011094517.1:0-1023 GCF_000146605.3 Meleagris gallopavo | reverse complement strand
GCTCAAAATGTCATGGCCATGCAAGCCACATCACTGTAAAAGGATCCTTCCATAGCTCATTTATTTAAAAATAGCATGGCAATATCTCTGACCCAGCCGACCTTTGGGTGCATGCAGTATCAACTCACTTTTCACTATGCTTCACAAGACACCTGCCAGGTGATCCCACCTTCCAAATGCTGCTCCCCTTCTTCCTTCACCAAGAGCCCTGCCCACAGGGCCAGTGTCGGTCCTAATGGGGCTGGAATATGGAACTTGAATTTTGGTTCTGCTGTTAGCACACACAGACATGGCTTTGCCACAGTGATGCGGATGCTTGAATGTTATGTTATGAAAATCTATGCTATAGAAAAAAATGTATATATTACTAACATATCCATGCATCTTAAACCTGCTTGGTGTGCTTTGCATGCACACACTAGCCACAGTGGCAGGGAGAGCTCTGTTTGCTCACCCTGGATGCTGCGTACTCAGTCACAGCCGTGGCCTTCTGTGATGCGACAGGGCAGCAACACCTGACTTTCATAAAATTACTGAATCATAGAATTGCTCAGGTTGGAAAAGACCTTAAAGATAATCAAGACCAACCTCAACCTAACCATACTACCCTAACTCTAACAACCCTTCACTAAATCATGTCCCTGAGTATCACATCCAGAGTTTTTAAACACATCCAGGGATGGTGACTCAACCACCTCCCTGGGGAGCCTATTCTAGTGCTTAACAACCCTTTCTGTAAATAAGTGTTTCCTCATATCCAACCTAAACCTCCCCTGGTGCAACTCGAGGTCATTTCCCCTTGTACTATCACCTGTCACCAGTGAGATCAACCCCGCTCTCACTGTAAGCACATTTCAGATATTGGAAAAGTGCGATAAGGTCTCCCCTCAGCCTCCTTTTCTCCAGACTCAACAGCCCCAGTTCCTTCAGTCTCTCCTCGTAGGGCATATTCTCCAAGCCCTTCACAAGCCTTGTTGCCCTTCTTTGGACCTGCTTCAGCACCTCAATGTCCTTTCTGTACTG
>NW_011094516.1:0-425 GCF_000146605.3 Meleagris gallopavo | reverse complement strand
GGGGACAGGATGGATGTGGGGACAATGGTGGGGACAGGATGGATGTGGGGACAGGATGGACATGGGGACAGGATGGATGTGGGGACAATCGTGGGGACAGGATGGATGTGGGGACAGGATGGACATGGGGACAGGATGGACATGGGGAAAATGGTGGGGACAGGACGGATGTGGGGACAGGATGGACGTGGGGACAATGGTGGGGACAGGACGGACATGGGGACAGGATGGACGTGGGGACAATGGTGGGGACAGGACGGAGGTGGGGACAGGATGGACATGGGGACAATGGTGGGGACAGGACGGACGTGGGGACAGGATGGACGTGGGGACAATGGTGGGGACAGGGACTGCCACGAGAACAGGGGTGTCCATAGGAATGGGGACAGAGTTGGGGACAAGGATGGCCAGGGGGACCGGGGTGG
>NW_011094515.1:0-330 GCF_000146605.3 Meleagris gallopavo | reverse complement strand
GGCTGCCCAGGGCCCCATCCAACCTGGCCTTGAACAGCTCCAGGGACTGGGCATCCACAGCCTCTCTGGGCAGCCTGTTCCAACATCTCACCACTCTCTCTGAAAGAACTTCTTTCATAGAAAGTTTATGAGTTCTGTCTTCCTTTGCTGGAGGAAGAGCAGATCTCCATCTGCTTTGTCTCCCACTAGGCAATAATACCCTGTGTTACTTGCTACATTATGCTCCTATTTGCATCTCTGTGGCAATGCAGATTTTGGGTTAATGTATAGACTTGCTGCTGTTTGCTGTGGGAAGAGCTTTTTTCTTTCTTTTTTTTTTTTTCTTCTTGT
>NW_011094514.1:0-513 GCF_000146605.3 Meleagris gallopavo | reverse complement strand
TCATTGTGTCAATTATGGCTTATCAGGCAACATTAGTCTGCATGGCATCTGAGGAAGATGGTTGTACTTTTCTGGGTCTTTTAGCACTCATGTTTTGTAGTTTGAGGGTTGAGTCAGACACTCAGCTTCGGCAGCAGCTCTCTACAGTGTAATATTGGCAAGACTGCCACAGCGTTTCATGGATCAAGCAAATCAGTTCTTTGCTTCATCTTGAAGGAGTCTGTGATGTCCTCTTCCAGAAATCTGAATGACAACTCACATTGCTGTGTGCATCTCAAGCCTTTACATGTAATGCTGCATGCCCTACATTTAGAGGCTCATGCTCATCTCCAAAGGATGCTGCAAGTCCTGCTTAGAGTGGGCACACCTTCTTGCCCAAGTAAGGAGCATGGTGGACTCATGCAGGAGAGCCATAGGAAGCTGGTGGTGCAGAGGGATGTGCTGTGCAACATGAACTTTCTGCCTGTGCAGAAGTTTAGGAAACAATTCACTGTAAGGTACTGCACCTATGCT
>NW_011094513.1:0-526 GCF_000146605.3 Meleagris gallopavo | reverse complement strand
AATTGCATTTCAGAAGATAATCAGAGACATTCAGAACCTCTGGCTTTCTATGTATGTCAAGGAGAAATGTATCAGTAATTTTCTGTTTTTTTTGTTTGCTTTTTTTTGTGTGTGAGATTTCAGAAATGAGTAGTTTGTCATGTACTACAACTTGTTTTCTTTTATTTGTAGATATTGGAAGAGATATCATTTTGGGAGTGAAAGGTGATTAATTTATTTAGTTGCTGTAAGGATGAGATAGTCTGAGAGACTGGGAAAGCAATGACTTCTTATACGTAGATCTTCTCTTGAAACTACCATAATATTAAGAGGAAGAAAGATTACCAAATATTGATATGTCATTCTTATTTTCTTGTTGTTTTTTTTTTTCCTACTGAAGTGTCCAAGTTACATCAGTAGGAATAGAATTGTGATGAAGAAAAAAAATCAATTATTTTAAAAGATAATTTTCACTTGCACTAAAATATTTAAATGTATAAAATGTGCAGTGATAAAAAAAATATTTCATAGCCATATAATCTCAAAG
>NW_011094512.1:0-497 GCF_000146605.3 Meleagris gallopavo | reverse complement strand
TTCAAGGAAAATATTGTATATTGAGAGATTCAATAGAGTGAGTATGCATGGTCCAGAAGTTTTATATTAGGTCTAATGTTCTACCTTGAAATGGGAACTTTATCAATTTCTCAAAATACGTGGAATTTATTATGTCTATTTAAACCATAAGTGCAAAGGTGGAGATAATATCTTCCTTATATATGTAGACAGATAAAGCTATGAAGACTTGGAAAGAAGACAGCTATGTTAAACGGGACTTTCAAATTAAAATTTATTCTCTCCTTTTCTGAAGACTTTTGTAATTTTTTTCTATAAAATAAATACTGGAGCTTATTTAAGCTGAGAATAAACATCATTTAAATAATACACTAAAAGGCTGTGAACATTAGAAAAAGAAACATTTTATTTAAAAATTGATAAAGAAAAAACTAATATGTTTTTGTGTTGTTTTTTGTTTTTTTTTTGTCTGTTTTTAATTCAAATAAGAATACAAAATCTGACAGCATACTTCAGAT
>NW_011094511.1:0-476 GCF_000146605.3 Meleagris gallopavo | reverse complement strand
GGGGCATAACATTTGCCACAGAGTATTGACTCCCAGATACTTCTGCTCTGTGGCCTCCATGCAGCCAGTCCAGTGCATTGAGTTGTCTGTAAGCAGACACTTCTAGGTACTGACTTTTGGGCTGGCACTAGAACTGGACTGCTGAGCAGGTCCTCTGTAAACATCTCAAGGAACTCTGGCTGGTTGCAGTTCTCTTAGCCAATGAATCTTTCACTGAATATTACTTTAATACTTTGCATTCAAGCATTAGAACTTTTCTGTATAATAAGTCATCCTAGTACTGTGTAATAAAATCAGTTTTGGCATTGTAAATATTGATGATATTTTTAACTACACAATGACAATATTAACTATATTGTTAGGAAATAAAACACATTCCTCCTGCAGTTTAGGATGATTTCAATTAGAATTCAGTGCAGCTTCGCTGTATTACCATCATCTGCCTTTTGCAGGCTCAGTGAGGGTTTCAGGCATAG
>NW_011094510.1:0-456 GCF_000146605.3 Meleagris gallopavo | reverse complement strand
TTGCTCATAGGTTAAGAAGTTCTAGCACATTGCAATGCTGACTGTTATATTTTAGTGCTGAAAATACTTAAGAAGTTTGAATAAACAAATAGCAAAAGTAGAGGATTTTGCAGATAAGTGAAATTCAGAATTATTAATATTCTGAAGTACAGCAACATGATGCATTAAGTGGTTTAATGTCTGTCAGTGTAAACAGATGAAGAACTAGCTGTGAGAAGAACAAGGTTTTATAGTTTCTGTTTCCAAAGAAATAAAAAAATCTAGATGCCTGTGATAATAGAAAGGGAAAAACAAGACAAGATGCCACATGCAAATCTTACTTCTCTCTCCTTCAAGTGCTAAAAGGGTTTACCCATGTGGACTCATAGGTATGTATAGTGAGATGTTTACAGAGGCTGCTTGTTTAAGAAGCTAAAATCTTATTAGCTGGGTCATGATATCTGTGCCTGCCTCAAA
>NW_011094509.1:0-524 GCF_000146605.3 Meleagris gallopavo | reverse complement strand
GGAAAATGAGAATTTGAATTCCATGAAGTTATTCAGCAGACTGCTTCTATTATATTATTCCAAAAGTATTCACTCAAGTTCTCCATTTGATTTTTGATTATACTGATACTTAAGCTGCAATTGACAATTTCTCCCAATTTCTCCCAATAAAATTAATTCTTTCCAGGACATGCAAAAAATGAAAGGCTGGTAAACAGGTGTGTCTTGTCTTCCACTAGATCTCTTATCTATTTAGTTAGTTAGTTCCTTCTTTATTTGTTTTTATTACTTCAGGACGTAGTCCCAAAGTCTTTGAGGCATGAAATATATCTAACCAACAAAGTAATGTGTGCTACAATATGATAGCATCCTAAAATTTGATGTATGAAGAGTACATATATTTCTGTTGAAGCTACAGTTATTATTTTTAATGCAATAAACATGAGCTTATCTAATAATGAGAAGTATACTGTGTATATTGTCTGTAGAAGTCTAAAAGGTTATAGGGAAATGGGAGAAAGAAGGGTAATAGCTTTACAGATAGA
>NW_011094508.1:0-895 GCF_000146605.3 Meleagris gallopavo | reverse complement strand
CTGTGCTGAGAATTGATACTCAGGAAAAATATAAATCATAGTGGCTTGAAAAGTACACGACACTAAGTTTAGCTGTGAGTACACATGTGAGCCTTTGCTGTGGCTACCACTGCACATTGCATGGGCAGAGGGACAGAGGAATCATGGGCATGGCCCAGGCAGCTCCTGGTCCTAACAGGTTGCTTTTAGATGTCAACCTATTTATCAGTCCAGTGGTCCTCCATGCATTGTCTGCAAACAGGGTGTACCATTCCTCTGCTTTCCTTGCTTTAAGAAGGAAGTTAAATTTTTTCATATTGATGAAGCATTAGGTTTAATCCTGAGGAAGGTCATAGAAGTAGGTAGAGAGCTAATATCTAGAGTCTCTCTCTATACAAAATTACATGATGAGGAACAGCAAATGGTACGCAGGATATACTGCCCATTTTGACAGAAAAGAACTTGAAAAATTAAGTTATACAGAATATTTTAGATTTTTTTTTTACATGTCTATGGTAGGAAGAGAGAGAGAAAAATGCTTATTTTTCTGCTTGCCAAATTTAAGCGCATTAAAACATGAGAAGCTCTTTCGTTATTTCCCATATAAACTATTTTAATAATTTCATTTGCACAAATTTTACAAAATAGGATAATATCCAACTGAAACACTCACTTAAAAATTATTGTATTTGTTAGTATTTCTCAATTTAATAAAACAGAGGAGGTTCTTCCAAAATTGGTACTGAAGTATCTAAAACTTTTGTTCAAAAACTTGGAGAAAACAAACAAAACAAAAAAGTCTCCTTGAAGGCTGCATTCAGTTATGCTTATGCTTCCCTTCATCCTCTGTAAAAAGCAAAAGGATGTAAATACAGAAGTATATGTACTTGGCTATAAGCTGTAATTCAGAGACCCC